>NW_026690778.1:0-100000 GCF_019097595.1 Hemibagrus wyckioides | reverse complement strand
TCACTTCCTGCCTTCAACCTTTTGCTAATTGCTGTGTTTGCTCTGTCCTGTGCTGGCTTTCTGTATTTGCCCTGCCTTGTCTAATAGCTATCTAGGTATATGCTAAGACAGCGTGTGTTTGTTTGAATGTTTGAGGGTAAGGAACCGACTGTTTGCTAATGTGCTTAGCTCAACTCTTTATAGTACGGCCTGCTGCCTGTTTTCAGGCCTTGACTCTGGATTTCCCTGTTGTAAAATTGTTCTTAATACTGTACATAGTTCTACAAGGGATTTTGGGGATGTAGGGAGACTTATGCCATTTTCTTTATTGGATCCTTCATTGATTGTTTTGGATAGGGAGTTAGGGAAGGAACTTGTCCTTTATATTTATTTTTGTTTTGTGAAGCAGGGTATTTAGATCCTGGACGGTTGTGGGGTTTTTGTTTGTTATTTTGGCCTTGCCGGCTTCCGAAGCTACACTCCCCCGTAGTACTCTAAACCCCTAGGTTTTCATTAAAATGCCACTTTAATGCCTTTTTTCCACACTGTCCTGTGTCATCGACTCTTTCTTGTTTCGCCTTTTCCCTAGACGGGGTGTAACATGAAATTGGGGGCTCATCCGGGATCTGAGCCTGGGACCTCTCGCAATGAAGCGAGAATCATACTCCTAGACCAATGACAGTCTAAACACATGTACAATAGGCTGACTGGTAATTCTAAATAGGAGTAATTAGGCAATTCTTAAATCCTCATACAGTAGGTGTGAGTGTGTGTGGTTGTCTGTCTATATGTGGCCCTGCGATGGACTGGTGACCTGTCCAGGGTCTACCCCTGCCTTTCAGTGTGTGCTAAGATAGGCTCCAGCAGATCCCCGTGACCCCAATTAAGAATAAAGCAGGTTTAGAAAATGGATGGATGGATGTTTACGATAGGTCTTAGTGACATGAGTTTTGAATATTGTGACACGAGATTATTGTGAGGAGAGAAGAGGGAGGTTTCAGATATTTTCATTTACATTTCTGGCATTTGGCAGATGCCCTTATCCAGAGCAACATTTTATCTCATTTTAGACAACTGAGAAATTGAGGGTTAAGGGCCTTGCTCAGGGGTTCATGAGTAGCAGCTTCATGGACCTGGGATTTGAACTCACAACCTTCCTATCAGTAGTCCAACTTCTTTTCAGTGATTTTTATCTCACTAGATGGACACACGCATGGCACTGTGCTGGACGACACCCAGGATGAGTAGGTGGAGGCAGCGGAGATGGCCATCAAGCAGCTAAATGAAAAACTGTTAAACAACTGCAAAGTGAGACAAGTGTAGAGGGGCAGACAAGTGTAGAGAGGCAGACTGGGCTCAGTCAGAAGACTGAGCAGGTAAACACATGTGTACACACACACACAAAAGGAATGCTAACTCTGCCTCTTCTGCTCCAGGGTCTGAATCTCTACGTTAAGAACGTGGGTGAGAACCTGGGTTATGAGGGTCCGCGCTTGTTCTTTGTGCAATTTGGAATAATCAAAAACATAAAGGTGATGATAGAGAACGGCCGCTCTGGGGGGTTCGGCTCCGTGAATGAGGTTATGGTTTCCTTGCTTGTCAGAGAATGCAGAGGATGCAGTTTTATATTCCTCAGAAACTCTGCCAGCCCATGTTGCCTCCCTGCCTAATGAAGAACTTCGTTCCTGAGGTAGGCATTACACTTCTGCCCCAAATTTCCACAAGAGGCTATTGCTAGATAGACAGCAACACCACCTGTGATCAGGGAGAACAGATGAAATAACGTCTGTAATACAGACACCAAGCCAGAAGTTGGAGCCCCATCCGGATCTGATGTGGAAGTGCAACATCCAGCTGTGGACAGACGTCATTTTCTCCTGCACTTCTCTTTTAGGAAACCCTGAAGATGATATTTTGCAATCATGCAAAAACATCAGCAAGATTAAGAAAAAAAACAATAAAAAAGATCAGGAAAAAGGAATGAATAAGCCCCACACCCTCCAATAATAATTTCATATTATGATTGGCATTTTAATTAAAATTTAAAAAGAACCTTTTGTGTACATTTATTTATTTATGACTTAAGAGTGTTTGAATCTTATAATCTAATAAATCTAACATTCTAAAAAGTTAGATTAGAAAAAAATCTAAATAAAAATATTTAAGGTATTAATTATACCTTAAATATAGAATAGTAATAATAGGAATTAATGGGGGTTTATATTCATGAAAGAAAGTCTGTGAGGAAAATTTTCAAAAAGACAACAACAAATTAACACCACAGAGTGAAAACTTCTTTCTATTAAGAGGATCAAGATGTAAATGTAAGTTACATAAAGAACAAAGCTCCTGCTGTTGCAGGGATTCTAGCATTAACTGCTCTGCTTCATCCAGACACAATCTCACTGGCAATGTTTTACTTACCTGCTGCTCAGGATTGCTAAGGCTTCAGGAAATATTCTTCAAATCATGTCTTTAAAAATCTGAGAATAATTTCTCTAATTGACCAGTAGCATGCTAGTTTTGTCAGAAATCTAAAACAATCTTAATAACAAAAACTCGATCATCTTCAGCTTTAAATCTTAGCATAAACTCATTTGCTGAATAAATGAAATAAACAATTTGAAATGAAATATTGGTCATTATTGTTACTTTATTAAATAACACGTCTACTGAGGTCAGGCTTGTCCAAAATCTGACCCTATGGTCAAATGCATCCTGTTTACAGATGTCAACTTACATGTCACTTAAATATTCAGTTCTTTCAGGCCTTCACAAAGTTTTTTTGTGATTGTTGTGGCCAAAAATGTCAAATGTCAAAATTTGTGATGTTTTTCTGCTTTTTTGCAGAAAAAAGTTGAATTGAATTTTAAACTCCTACCAATGAAGACACAAAAATATGTAATTTCTGCAATGTAATGGAATCTGCACCCATGTTTCGACATGAAAGCTTTGTCTGAACGTGTGGAAAACTGTGTCTATCTATCTAATTGTGATGAACTCCTAGAGGCAGAAGGTGTAGAATCCATAAGTGGTAGTTTATTAAATCCACATCAGTAGGCAAAAATCTGAGTCAAAATAAACAGGCAGAGTAATCAAAAAATTTAGCAAAGACAGTCAGTGCAGAAACGGTACAAGGACACAAAACCACAGAGCAGAATCGAGAACAAACTCAGCAAGGGTCATACTTGTGAATTAATAGTAAATACAATGGAGAGACTCGGTATGTCATGACTCTAAATAATACTTTGCGTAGAGCTTCTGAAAATGCTGGCTTAAGAAGTGCTAATGGTAGGAGATATTAGTCAAATCTGTGGTGTGGGGACATTTCGGATTTGTTGTTGACTATGATGCCGATAAAACAAAAACTTAAAGTCTTTCAGTTAACAACAAATTCATTACTTAATTTTGGATTTCCTCTGTAGGTGCAGAGAGTGTCTTCCTGATGAGTGGTTCTGTGGATACTGTGATGTCCTGCATCACAAAAAACAGCCTCTCCACAATAGGAATAGTGAGATTGATGGGTTTTTCAAAGCCATTTCTCCATCCACTCACAGCATCAGAAGTGAGGATGGCTATAGTACCCATGAACAAGGTATGATCTTATGAAACCCTGAGTGTTGCAGTTCATTTATACCTGCAGTTACAATAAATTTAGGTGATTTGTTGTCTTTGTTCTTGACAGCTTGCCTTTTGCCAACCGTGAAAGTGTCAGACTGCTCCTGTGGAGGCACTAACTTCATTATGTCACCATCTATACTCACTAGTATCTGTCTGTCTGTCCGCCTTTGTAATGATCCATTTAAATATGAATCAATATCAGAAATTTTAATTAAAGATCCTCACCAACTTCACACCAGTTTCTCTTGCCCGCAGTAAGGTGTCCATTTTATCCACCTACAAACGTACACACACACACACACACACACACACACACACACATGAGGACTGAGGGAGTAGTGGGTGGGGCTTTGTTTTCCAAATGACCAAAGCTAACATGTTAAAGATATTTACGAATCTGATATGAAACACTTGCCATGTTGCTTGAATGTATATTTCTTGACTGTGTGTGTGTGTGTGTGTGTACACTTACCTTGGCTTGCAAGTGCTCGGGATCACTAATCATGTTCATGATCTTGAAATTGTTTTCTCCTTGCACAAGCATCAGAGTGATTTGTTTTGCATCATCTGCTACCAGTGGAAGCAAGTAATCATCTGCAAAGAGAGAGAGAAAGTGTGTGAGGTGTGTGAAAGAGTGAGAGAGAACAGAAACAGAGGCATCTGATCAGGTAGCATGGGTGGTGGGGCTCAGACTCTCTATGAACTGATATCAAGTACTAAAAACAAATGCAGTTGAAAGCAGGAGTTTGTAGATGTTTTCAGTGGACATGTGATGATAAAAGTGGAATAAAATGCTAAGCTGGAGAGCAGGAGTGTATACGAGCCGGATGTGTGTGTGTGTGTGTGTGTGTGTGTGTGTGTAACTCACAGGCCATCGTGATCTGGTCATCTAAATCTGCTGACTCCAACATATAGATCGTCAGCCTCTTCTGGGGTGGTGGAAATTTAGGTACATCCTGGGAACACAGGATATTATTATTATTATTATTATTATTATTATTATTATTATTATTATTATTATTATTAATAATAATAATAATATTACTACACAATATAATAATCACACAATTAGATTAGTACCATAATCATTCATACACTATCTTTAGCATGTAATATTAAGCATGCAGAATATTGTTATTGTTGTGTGTGTGTGCTTTTTGTTGTGTTTTGGACCTGAAGTGGAGCCGGAACTCTGATTTCTGAGACAGCTTCCAGAGTTTCCTCTGGGGCAGCTGTATCAGTAGCTTCCACTGGTGCAGTTGCTTCTACTGCTTCCACCCTGTCATCTGAGGCCACTGTCTTCATAGCTTCCACAGATCCCTCTGAGGCAGCTGTCTCAACAGATTCCTCAGAGTTCTCTGGGCCAGCAGTTTCAACAGCTTCCACATTGTTTACTGGGGCAGGGGATCCAGCGGCTTGGACCATCTGTGAGGCAGCAGTGTAGACAATCTGGCTGATGTCCTCTGAGGCAGATGCCTTGGTGCTTTGGACAGTGTCCTTTGTGCAAGGTGTCTTAAGGGTGCTCCTTTTGAACCAGGGAGGCAGCACTGGTTGGCGCAGTTTTGGTGGTACGTTGTACAGTAATGGTGGGGCTCTACGCAGGCACTTTCTGTGGATGGTGTGGTCAATCTTCTTGATAAATTTGCGTGCCTCAACCTTGGGCTCCTCAGCCTTGTGTGCCTCCACCTTGGGCTCCTCGGCCCTGCGCGCCTCCACCTTGGGCTCCTCGGCCCTGCACACCTCCACCTTGGGCTCCTCCCAAGACCTGAAGTACTCGATGGTGCTGTAACACAACAGAGAAGCTGCACTTAGAATCTAAACCCTGCTGTTAAAAGTTATGTCCTCGACAGCAAAATTACCACCAGATGTTGACTGAAATACCCTCATAAGACCAAACATATCTCTGTTTCGACAATATAAAGAGTTCAATGCAATTAGTTTAAAAAAGAATGTAAAAAATCCTGACATTTGAACCCTGGCTGGTAAAAAGACACTAATTTACATGTGACTTACACTTGGCGGTCGTTCAGGAGTTTTCCGTTCAGCCGTTCCGCCGCCTCCGCTGACTCGTACTGAACGTACCCATAACCTTTTGATTCCACAACCTTCAGGAGAAACACAGCGTGTCAACAGACAACAACACACTAATCATGAAACACAGATATTCAGCTATTCAGATATATATATTCATATATAACAGCTCAAAGCTCGAACCTTGCATGACACGATCCTCCCGAACACAGAGAAAGTGTCAAACAGGGAGGTGCAGTCAATGGACCAATCAAGGTTCCTGATGAATATGTTCCCTCCCTTGATGGGCTTGGCGGTGGGTTCCCAGTTTGACCACATGACACGCATGGGTCTCTCCAGGAGGAGTTCAAAATTGAACATATCGATGGCTCTCTCAGCTGAGGGAACAGAAATAAACCATTCATTTTTAATTAAAGTCTATTATAGTCTATATATAACTCATCCAAATATCTTTTCATATCTTTTTAGTACCATTTAAAACATGACCATCTCCATATAGTAAAACTATAAAATACTACAGAAGTTACACATGTAGCCTTAAATCTGCTGCAAAAACAGGTAAGAAACAGTGTAGAAAAAAGAAAAGGTTTGTTTTACCGTCATCTCGATAGCGAAAGTTGACGTACGCGTATCCGAGAGGAGAGCCGGTCTTCCTGTCCCTGCAAATGTGGACAGATTGGACGTGTCCTGCAGGTCTAAATCTATTAGAAAGTATCACCTCTGATACTTCAGGGTGAAGATCTTTCACAAACAGTGCAGCCATTGTATAAAACAGTTAAAAGTGGTGAAATGCTGCTAAACGCTGTAAAATACTGCTAAATGGTGTAAAATCGCTGCTACACAAGGGGCACTGTTTCTCTGTCAATAGCTAAAGGTGGTCTGAGGATGGTTGCTATGTACGTCGTCAGGTGATGTTCTGAACAGAATTCAGAATTCTACATGATGCCAATTGGTCACATGACCTCATGACATCATGTAAGCAGTTAACATTAAACAGTTAAGTTCCAAACCCCAATAATGAATCCAATTCAAAATGGCTTTTAATATTAATATAGAAACACTGTATAGGCCTGGACAGGAAAGAGGCTGAGCTGCAATTAATCCCCAAAAAACATTCACTGACTATATTTTCAATGCATAGATATTAACCTAACGTAAACACTACTCTTTCAAGCTGCATTTAAACTGCATTTTGGAAGGTCAAACTCCAGGACACTATTGCAGGTCACTATATGGAAAAAAATCTGAAATGTTTTCTTAAAAAAACATCATTTCTTTAATGAAGAAAGAAAGACATGAACATCTTGGATGACCAGGGGGTGAGGAAATTATCAGTAGATTTTTGTTCTGGAAGTGAACTTCTCCTTTAAAGGATCTGCTGCTAACATCTTGGTGCCAGATACCACAGCACACCTTCAGGGATCTAGTAGAGTCCATGCCTTGACGGGTCAGGGCTGTTTTGGCAGCAAAAGGATGACCAAAACAATATTAGGCAGGTGGTCATAATGTTATGGGTAATTGGTGTAGAATTTTTTACTAATTAATGAACATCTTTTGTTGTTGAGTTGCATCCAATATCGTGGAACATCACCGAAGCAAATTATCCACATTATTCCAGTTATAAAGGATCATGATCTCACCAAACTCTTGATTTTTTGCTCTTAAAGTTTTAGACCAAAATCTAAAACGTATCCTGTTACTGAAAATAACACAAACAAACCTTATTAGAAAAACACTAAAACTGGAGACTCCTTCCAAATATATTACACATTTCCTCATGAAAAGCTTCAACATATCACCAGCCACACCCTTTTTATTAACGAATGAATCTGACCAATCAGAATCAAGCATTTACAACATTACTATAGGATACTGGAACAAAGCTGCACTTTTTATCCGTCACACACAGTTTACACAGATAGACTGTATTATTTGTAATGATGCTATAATTATCACATCAGCCAAATCAGGGTTCTCATACCCACCACATAAAGATCTTTTTCTCTGTCTCTCTCTCAGTATGTTTTAAGTACGTCAGGAGGAACAGTTTCAAATGCCAGTTGATCAGTTTTATATTTGGTCAGGCAAAAATGGCGATATACCTGTGTTTGCACAAAACACAGACTGATGCAAAGAGAATTTTCCTCAGACTTGTTAAATCAAGAATTTTAATTGATTTTAATTTCTACAGAAAGATGAATGATGTGAAGATGTTTGAGACAGTGTGGTGTCATGCTAATGCTCTGTGCTCTGTAGCAGAAGAGAAACCCTGCTTTGCACCAGAGCTAAACTAAATCCACCATTCACTGATGTGTCTTAACTTAATTTATTGAAATATTTTAAAATGTATTTATTGAATTACTGAGTCACCCTGATTTTACCACATATTATGTGACTTATGTGTAAATAAAAGGATTGTAAAAGTCAAAGTCTCTCTCTTTCTCTCTCTCTGTCTCTCATGGATAAGGACACCAGAAGAAGAAGAAACAGCAGCAACAAATAAATGACATTGTCCCCTATGCAGGGCTGACCACAGTTTAAAAACCCGTATTATGACGTCCTTCAGTTTTCGTGACACGGGTAAAGAAAATAATTGCTCAGTTCGATTCTGTGTATAATGACCCACAGGCATCGGGCAGTGATTATATATTTATACAAAAGCTGTACTTTTGTAATAAAAAGCATTTTTATTATTATATGTATGTTATATTTCTATAATGTATATTTTTAGCCTTTATATATTTTTATTTTACTCCTGCTTGGTCAAATCGTGGTCGTCATGGTTATGTTCAGAGTTGTCCACTAGAGGGCAGCAGAGATTTTGTCCCCCCCCCCCCCACCATATATACACAGGTGTATTTGAATAAATTAGAATATCATCGAAAAGTTGATTTATTTCAGTAATTCAATTCAACAAGTGAAACTCTATAGTATATAGATTCATTACACACAGACTGATATATTTTTTATATATTTTAAGTGTTTAATTTTTTTAAATTTTGATGATTATGGCTTGCATCTAATGAAAACCCAAAATTCAGAAAACTAGATTATTACACCAATAAAAAGCTAATTAAAAAAATGATTTTCAACACAGAAATGTTGGACTACTGAAAAGTATGAACATGTACAGCACTCAATACTTGGTCGGAGTTCCCTTTGCATGAATTACTGCAGCAATGCGGCGTGGCATGGAGACGGTCAGTCTGTGGCACTGCTGAGGTGTTATGGAAGCCCAGGTTGCTCTGATAGCGTCCTTCAGCTCTTCTGCGTTGTTGGGTCTGGTGTCTCGCATCTTC
The DNA here is from genome assembly GCF_019097595.1 of Hemibagrus wyckioides. Taxonomy (NCBI): domain Eukaryota; kingdom Metazoa; phylum Chordata; class Actinopteri; order Siluriformes; family Bagridae; genus Hemibagrus; species Hemibagrus wyckioides. Next base: position 91,070 of record NW_026690778.1, on the reverse strand, counting down.
CTCTTCACAGTACCCCACTGATTCTCTATGGGATTTCTATGGGATTTCACAGGGTTTGCTGGCCAATCAAGCACATGGACACCATGCTCCTTAAACCAGATATTAGTACTTTTGGCAGTGTGGGCAGGTGCCAAGTCCTGCTGGAAAATGAAATCAGCATCTCCATAAAGCTGGTCAGCAGAATGAAGCATGAAGTGCTCTAAAACCTCCTGGTAGATGACTGTGGACCTGATAAAACACAGTGGACCAACACCAGCAGATGATACGGCTCCCCAAACCACTCCCCAAACTTTACACTGGACCTCAAGCAACTTTGGATTTTTTGCCCCTCCTCTCTTCCTTCAAAGTCTGGGATCTTGATTTCCAAATGAAATGGAAAATTTATTTTCATCTGAAAAGAGGACTTTGGCCCACAGAGCAACAGTCCAGTCCTTTTTGTCCTTAGCCCAGGTAAGACACCTCTGATATCGTCTCTGGTTCAGGACTGGCTTGACACAAGGAATGTGACTGACTCCAGCTGCAGTCCACTCCTTGTGAATCTCCCCCAGATTCTTGAAGGGGCTTCGTTTCACAATCCTCTCAAGGCTGCGATTATCCCTGTTCTTTCTGCACCTTTTCTATCACACTTTCTTTCCATTAAAATTTTATTAACGTGCTTGGACACAGCACTCTGTGAACATCCAGCTTCTTCAGCAACGACCTTTTGTGTCTTACCCTCCATGTGCAGGGTCTCAATGACCGTCTTCTGGATGTCTGTCAAGTCAGCAGTCTTCCCCATGACTGTGTAGCCTACTGGACCAGACTGAGAGACATTTAAAGGCTCAGGAAACCTTTGCAGGTATTTTAAGTTAATTAGCTGATTAGAGTGCGACACCATGAGTCTCCAATATTGAACTTTTTCACAATATTTAAATTTTCTGAGATACTGAAGTTTGGGTTTTCATTAGCTGTAAGCCATAATCGTCCAAATTAAAAGAAATAAACACTTGAGATATATCAGTCTGTGTGTAATGGCTCTATATAATACAGCAGTTTCACTTGTTGAATTGAATTACTGAAATAAATCAACTTTGCACCTGTATATATATATATATATATATTAAGCCTTTAGATATTTTTATTTTACTCTAATTGGTCAAATCATGGTTGTCATGGTTAGAATTGGATCATTATAATTACTCCCTCATCATCATCATCATCATCAGTGGTGAGGAAGACGAGGAGAGAGAACACGTGCTATGTACAATCGAGGAAAACACGTGAGCTTCCTCCAGCAGTGTGTATGTTCACATGTGAGCAGTGTAACACTTCAGTTCAGGTTCGTGATGCGGTGTGTCGTACCGAGACACAGAGGTTCCACTCCTGAGAGAACTTGCTGTCGGGGAAGTCATCCTGCAGCGTGAGCTCAGACCGAAAGGCGTCTCGATACTGACGGAAAGTCAGAGAACTCAACAGGTGACTCTGTCTGTGGGAAAAACGAGACTTCTCACACTTTTCCAAGAGCTCAAGAACGTCCTGGAATAAACAAACAGGAAAAAAATACAGAGATTTTATAAACATGCGGCGTTTTTTGGTGACAGGTATATTAAGTGTGTGTGTGTGTGTGTGTGTGTGTGTGTACATACTAGTCTGTAGGTGAGTCCCACCACAGCTACAGGAGCCTGAGCAGACTGAGAAACATCCAGCAGGTTGTACAGCAGCATCTGGTTCTTATGATGAGCAAACAGACCAAACTCTTCCAGGATGAAGAACACTGGCTGACTGCTGCTTTTATCACCTGCAGACAGACAGACAGGGAGGAAGACAGACATGTAGACAGGCAGATAGACGGGCAGTCAGATAGGCAGGCATGTGGGCAGGCAGGTAGGCAGAGAGGTAGGCAGGCAGACAAACAGAGAAACAGACAGATAGGCAGGCAGACAGACAGGTGCACAGACAGGCAGGCAGGCAAGAAGACAGACAAACAGGTAGGTAGGTAGGCAGGCAGACAGACAGGTGCACAGACAGGCAGGCAGGGAAGAAGACAGACAGGCAGGTAGGCAGGCAGGAAGACAGGCAGGCAAGAAGGCAGACAGGCAGGAAGAAAGAAAGGAAGGAAGACAGGCAGGAAGACAGGCAAACAGGTAATGGCAGACAGACAGACAGACAGGCAGGAAGATAGACAGACAGGTGGGCAGACAGACAGAAAGACAGACAGGTAGGCAGACAGGCAGACAGACAAGAAGACAGGCAGGCAGACAGACAGGAAGGCAGGCAGGAAGACAGACAGAAAGACAGACAGGCAGGTGCACAGACAGGCAGACAGGAAGACAGACAGACAAACAGGTAGGCAGGCAGGAAGACAGACAGGAAGAAAGACAGGTAGGTAGGTAGGTAGGCAGACAGACAGACAGGTGCACAGACAGACAGGCAGGCAAGAAGACAGACAGACAGGTAGGTAGGCAGGCAGGCTGACAGACAGACAGACTGGGTTATCAGTTACAGTAATATCACTCCCAAGTTTCTCTCACATTCACTTCTTTTGAATCATGTGATGTTGCCGCTCCTGTAACGTCCCAGCTGTATACACGACTCGAGAATTCCAGGAATACTGGAACACACTCACCAACACTTTGTCTCCTACGACGTTCTCCAGTTGAAGCTGGCGTGTGATCTCTCTCAGAGCGATCCGGTCGTCCATCTGCAGCAGACCTGCACGAGACACGCGGCCATGAACGGAGCCGCGACTTAAACCAGCAGCCTCTTTTAAACACACGCTCTTTTACACAACACTCACTGCTCAGGTGAACCTGCAGGACATTCATCTTCACCTCCTGCAAGTCCAGCAGCTCTCTCAGAGCACAACGTAGCAGCTACACACACACACACACACACAACAGCTTAGTGTAAAGTACATGTGTGTATCCTAACCTAATAGAAGTAGCACACAGACATCTTCGTACCATGGTTTTAACAGATCCACATGGACCGATGATATGCAAAGAGTTACTCTCACCGTGAACCGCTGTCCTCCTTAACAGCTCCAACAGGTGCCTAAAACACACACACACAGAATACATCATACACACACACACACACACAGAATACATCATACACACACACACACACACACACACAGAGAATACATCATACACCTTTACAAAATATAGGTCTTAGCAGACACCTCATATAAAGAGTGCATTCTGTTCTAAAAACCCACTTGTACTTCGATTCCAAGCCCATGGGTTTACCCTCAGCACTCTCTGGACCTTCAGACATCAGAAGAACAATTTTAAAACAAAGATTAGCATGCAGAGTGCAGACGACAGCGGATAGTACTTTAAAATCGATGTTTTTACAGCATACTCCAACACTTCCTCTACAAACATTTACACACATATCTGGGTGATTCTCACGAAATCTTGGTTTTAAAAATTTCAAACATGAAAATTTTAAAAATGCTTAAATTAACATTAGCAACAAAGTCTGGAGTGTTTGTGAACATTAATTTAAAAACTTTTACTTACCATTTAACACCTTTTTGAACATAATTTCCAAAAGTCCTAAAAAATCTCATTACTGCAACACTGTGAAAACATTAACACTGATAGAAAAGCAAATACATTTTCACAGTTTTAAAAATGGATTATTAATAGTCATGCACAGTTACTTCAAGTTCTGAAATAATATTTATTTTTAATTTAACAGTTTTTTAAATTTTGACTGATTTCTCTCATTACCGCAACACCGTCCACAATTTACAAACATTTTTTCTTTATATTTTGAAGAAACCTGACATTTTTTCAAAATGACATGACAAACCTGAGAGAACATCATTTTAAGATTCTGCACATGCATTTAAAATCAAAGTACTATATCTCTATTAATTAAATTAACATCTAATAATCATGAGTTTCAGTAATGATATATAGGTTTCAGTAATGAGGTTAATTATTTCGGTAATGATAATAAGTATACTAGTCTGAGATTTATACTGAGCCTTGTATAATTTTTCTTATACCTTGTATAAGAAAAACATTAAAACAGGAATAAACAGGACAACATTTCAACGTTTACCTAAAAAACATGAAGCATTTTACCATGGCACTAAAAAATAACTGACCACTGTCTTTTTTTCTTTTCATGTTGCTTCTTAGTCAGCTCTTCAGTTTTCTTTATTTTTCCAGTTTGTTTTCGTTTTTGATTCCTGGAAGCGGAAAGAAAGCATTACATTAAATTAGTCTCATAACATGGGGAAAAACATTTTATGTATACATCATCATATAGTATAGAATTGATGCTTACTCTGTGTGTGTGTGTGTGTGTGTTCTATACTGGGCCTGAAGTTGTGGGGTAGAGCTTAATTTTAGTCTTTGAAATGAATTGAAAAGTAAAGTAAAAAAGAAAATAAAAAAAACAAACAAATTACTAACAGAAGAACAAATAACTGTTTATTTATTATGTAATTAAATTACTAAATTATAACAAAATTGTGCAGCAAATTTATTAGGCTGCTGTCACTTTAAGAATCACACGACCTCCATGCCTTAGTGTGGCGGGAATTTCCCCCAGTATGAACAGTCCACTCAGTCCAGCACCAAAGTCCTGTTATAGTAGTGGCTAAAGGGTTGTGTGTGTGTGTGTGTGTGTGTGTGTGTGTGTGTACTCTCATGTACATTTCCTAACACTGTAGGGTGTTTATTGCTAATTACACCTGCTGTAACATCTCCAAACCTAACCTCCCTCTCTCTCTCCTAACCTCCCTCTTCTGTACTCCTCCAGCAGTTCTGGGTTTCTGTAGAATTTTTCCCTGAACTTTGTCACCCTAACCTTTGCTAAAGCTTTTTTTCACACTTGCTGATTGTCTACAATGAAACAAATCATAAAGCAAAATATCAACATTTAGGAAATTTGAAATTAATATTAAATTCATAAGAGATATTTAAAGTTCTCTTTACCACAACTGCCCTTAAATGGTTGCGGCTTATGAGAATGGTGTGTTGCAGAGGATGAGGTGCCTCAAGATGTTTTGCTAACAATAGAGAAGCCATGATGGTTTTACTCATTATATATATATATATATATATAGAGAGAGAGAGAGAGAGAGAGAGAGAGAGAGAGAGAGAGAGAGAGAGAGAGAGAGAGAGAATTTATTTTTTTAAATTCATGATTGGCATGGATATGGAACAGAATAATATAATACATGAGACCATTCAGCAACGAATCTTTATAATCTTTATAATTGTGCTACCACCGTTTTGTCACAGCGGCGAGAGACTGCTAGTTTTGTTCCGGAAATTATTCATTTACTAATTAAGCACTGAGCGGGAACATGCACTAGGAGAATATTTAGAACAAAAGGCCACCCTGGCAGCGGTGGGATTTGAACCCACGCCTCCAAAGAGTTGAAATGTGGATTGGCTGTCCATATCCTCCACCTCCTGTTGAGGTGGCTTGTTCATATGAACTTACAGCATGTGTGTCCAACCAGCATGGGAATGCAGCCCAAGGTTATGGAACACTTATGCCGAGTTCACACTGCACGATTTTCAAAGTAGTCGGATCACTGTTGTTTTCACGCTGCACGACTGTCTGGGGGAGCATTCAGTTGCTGCTGTGTGGCGCATAGCGGTAAAGAGGAAGCACACGCACGACAAGGGTGGGACTGGAACCCACGCATGCAGAGCACAAAGGATTAGCAGTCCATCGCCTTAACCTCTCGGCCACCTCGTTAGGGGGCAACGCTTCCAAGGAGCCTTGTCAAAAGCAGGGGTTTTCTAATGGCGTGCAGGCTAGGAGGCTACCTTTCAATGATTTGTAGGCAGGTATTGAGGCATGCGGTCACGTAAACTGAAGGGTGCAGGCTAAGCATTCAACGAGAACCTAAGAGTTCTGTAGCATCCTAGTTTTTTTGCTCTCGTCTCAGACCAGGGGGCTTTCAGACCTTTATCCTGCACCATTTCCACGTTTTGCTGTTTTCAAGTCTGAGGCATAAGTTGCAGAACTGCGCAGGTTGACTACACTGCCTCCAGCTGCCGAAACCCGGGATTGAACCAGGGACCTTTAGATCTTCAGTCTAACGCTCTCCCAACTGAGCTATTTCGGCACCTCTACCAGGCCTCTCCTGTATGTGTGAGTGATCAGGTTTTTGTCGGCACGACTGCGCACCACGTCCAGACCGGCGAGGCAAACTTCTTCAGAAAGCGGTAGAGCTTTTTCCTTAAGGGCATAGACAGAAGGTCCTGTCCAGCAGAAAGCAAGATGTACTTCATTGTACTGATTGGAACTGCTACATAAGTATCGTGTTAACTAGGGCATCTACAGATTTATTTGACTGCAAACAAACAGTAGCATTTACATTTACAAGATTTATCAGATACTTTTATCCAGAGCAACTCACATTTACACAGCTGAGCAGTTAAGGGGTAAAGGGCTTTCAAGTGAGCAAAAGGGTGAAGCAAGTGAGCACAAGGCTGAAGGCAGGAAGTGATGAAGGAGTCTTCTTATAGGTTGCATGGAGTCAGCTGACCAGGCAGGGCGTGGCACCAAGTAGACTGGGGGAACCGATTAGGCTTCTTCCTAGACAGAAGACACAAACATCTCCCTAAACAAAAGAAAACACAGAAGTAATACCAAGAGTAGGGAGGAAACCAGAGTAAACCCACACTAGCACAGGGAGAACATGCAAACTCCACACAGAATGACCCCTGCCTGTTTAAACCCAGGATGTGAATCCAGGATCTTCTTGTTGTGAGGTAACAGTGCTAACCACTAGGCCACCGTACTGCCCCCAGCTTTCACCTTTGCTTTTTGCATTGGTAATTGAACCCTTAGCAATTGCCATTCATACTGAACAATTGGGAGAGCTGGTACAGTTCACAAAATCTCAGAATGATTTTGCTCGCTGGTCAGCTCTCCCCATTTCTCTGGCTGGTTGTTTAAACTCAGTAAAGATGAACATTTTGCCTAGATTTCTGTATTTATTTCAGTGTGTTCCAATTTTTATATCTAAAACTTTCTTTAAGACTTCAAACCAACACATCTCATCTTTTATTTGGAACAAATGACCAGCCAGAATCCCCAGGGAAATACTTTAAAAACCAAACTGCCCTTCAAAATTTCTTATTTTACAACTGGGCGACAAATATACAATCTACACTGTTCTGGTTTCAGAGTCATTTCGGACTCTGTGATTGGGTCCCAGATTGAGTCAGTGTTGAAGAGGGTTCTTGCTCCCCAGTCTCACCATCCTGACCAGCTGCACTACTGTGTGGTCCTCTTACTGCCATCTCACGTTTTCCTAACAGTAATTCCATTGTCCGGCAATTATTTGTACAATTGTCAATGATATCTACATTGATAATATTTTTCCTAGCTTTTCTAACACAAAAATTCCCCCTTCCGTTCATGTTTTTAGATATTTTCAGTTCCAAAACTTTGTTAAAAACTCATTTCCCAACTTTTCGAATCTTCCACAAAAATCCCATCTAGATCAAATTCTTGAAGTACCTTCAGATAAAGGTTGTTTCCAACACATTAACATATATTTTGCACTTTTTTTAAATATTTGGTATTATAAATCTCATTTATATAAAATTATACCTCATTTTTGAGTACTTTTTACAGCTGGTCAAATTGACCTGAAGATAACAGGAGGGTTAAATGATTGGAGTTTGCCAAATACTTTGATTTAACTGTTTTTAGAGAAACAATAATCAGAAAGAAGACATTCTTAAAAAAGAGAGATTTGATTTGAAACCTGAACTGCTATCAGGGCCATGCTGAACACCTTCTGACCAATCCAAATCAAGTATAAATTTTAATGTCAATACTGCACATAATTATCAAATAAAAGTCTATCCAGCTGTTATGCAAAAGTCTGTAATAATGTTTCTCTTAAGCGTTTTAATTAAAATCCATATTGTGGTGTAATTTATACACATTGATTTGTCCATCATGACTTTTGGACGCTTTATTATGTCCATTTTATGATGAAAAAGGAATATAAACTGATATCTACTGGTTTCCTGTCAGGGTTGTGGACTGTTTTCTGGCCACTAGAGACCCCCACTGCCTTTTTGTTGGTGTCCAGTCTCTGTCATTATGTCTAATAGGTGTCCCCTGTGCTTTGTTTAGGTTTGTGTATTTAAGTCACAGGGACCTTCAAAGATGATTTGAATATATGATGTTGTTGATATATGATATATATAATGAAGATAGCTTGTAGGCAACCAGTTTAAAAAAAAATAGTAAACATTTTGCATTTAGTTCTATAAAAATTAAAATGGATCAGTTGGTCATAACCCTATTTGTCTTTATATACAATTGTCCTGATGTGAAGGAAAACTCACACGAACCAGTGAGTTAAATGCTTAGCTAGCCAGGCTGCAAATATAAACATGCAAAATAATAAGACACAGACCGCACAACATTTCAGTCACAACCTTACAAGGAGCATATTCTCAGCAGCTACTAATGAACTAATAGAGGTGTAGATGACATTTATAGGTACTGATATTCATACCTCTGGAGGAAACAAGGCACTGCTCATCATCTGGCCGGTTGTAACCCCTAATAACACAGTGGGATGTTTGTACATAGCAGGGACTGGGAGGAGGAATGAAGAGAAACGTGAAACAGTTACAAAACATATAAGTTACACTCATACAGTATGTGAAAAACTATACTTTTTGTTATGGTGTTTTTTGGAGAATTTATTTAATTTCAAAATAAGGGAGTAACCTATTAAAAAACAAGGAAACGAACGGTTTTGAATACTTTCTGTAATATATCAATGTCCCATTTTATATACATATTACAGATGCAGCTCCACAATACATGTTTTTTCCCATTCAAGATTGGATGCTTCCCAGATGGGGAGAGTAAACATGTGATTTGTGCGGAGTTCTTTTCACATTTCTCCTCTCTCTCTTCTGTCTTCACAGTAACCTTTGTACTCATTCACTCTAACACTAATTTAGGGACACAAATAGCAGAGACCATGGATATGACTAAGCAAGCCTATTATGTCAAACCATAATAAAACAACTCACCTTGAAGAAGCCTGTTTGAAGTTACATTACCCTCCATTAGAATTTAGCTTGCATTTAGAAGGATGTACTGTTATGGCTAGCTCAGCAGTGAAAGACCTGGGTATAATATTAGACAGTTAGACAGCAACTTGTCCTTTGAAAATCATATTTCCACTATTACTAAAACAGCCTTCCACCTTAGAAATATTGTCAAGCTTAGGAACATTTTGTCTGTATCTGATGCAGAAAAGCTAGTTCATGCATTCATGACCTCCAGACTGGACTATTGTAATGCATTACTAGGTGGTTGTCCTGCATCTTCAATAAACAAGTTTGAAGAATGCAGCTGCCAGAGTTCTTACCAGATCAAGAAAATATGATCATAAAACCCCAATATTATTATCCCTGCACTGGCTACCTGTTAAGTCTAGAATTGATTACAAACTAGCACTACTTACATACAAGGCTCTAAATGGTTTAGCTCCCACGTATCTAACCAGTCTTCTGACATGCTACAATCCACCACGCTCTTCAAGATCACAAAACTCTGGACTTCTGGTAGTTCCCAGAATATTAAAGTCTACAAAAGAAGGTAGAGCGTTTTCGTATTCAGCTCCCAAATTTTGGAGTAGTCTTCCTGACAGTGTTTGGGGCTCAGACACATTCTCCCAATTTAAAAGTAGATTAAAGACATATCTCTTTAGCCTGGCATACACATAACACACCCAATAACCTTGTACTCCAGTACATCTGATCAAATGCACATTATCATCTAGTCCTGCTAATATTACGAATGCTAATTCCTTTCCACCTGTTCCTTTTTTTACCCATCCCGAGGCATCTGGAGATTGTGCCAGCTCCAGTAGACAGAGGCCAACCCTGCGAGGATCCTGAACCTCAGCTGGATTCTGCTTCGTGAGGATTTGGGTATATCAAAGCAACGCTGCCAGCCCTATGTGGACTTTGAGGATGACAACAACCTCCTAATTAATACACACACTAACATTCTACATCACACTGTAGACTGTACATAACTGCAGAAAGGACATTGTTCATATCACACTCTTCGGTGCTTAGAATAATTTATAATCACACTCTCCGGTGTCACCCAAATGAGGATGGGTTCCCTTTAGAGTCTGGTTCCTCCCAAGGTTTCTTCCTCATACCATCTAAGGGAGTTTTTCCTTGCCACATGTCTCCACAGGCTTACTCACTAGGGATGATTTTGTCTAACATCTAGGACTTTTTACACTGTTTTTTGTTTCTTATGTTCTGTAAATCTGCTTTGAGACAATGTTCATTGTTAAAAGTGCTATACAAAAAAATGAATTGAATTGAACTGAATAGAATATGAACGCAGCCAGTCCATGATTTGTACCACTCAAAGGACACATTCATGAAGATTATGAAGAAGGGAAGCATCTTCCCTTCTAGCTGGTCACCAGATTTCCATGTAAGCCAGTCCTTTGCATGCAATGTTTTGACTTTGGCTCCCAGACAGTGTGGTGTAAATATATAATGGCCTTTTTTCTTGTCAAATAAGGATGTGGAGACACACTGGTGGATCAGAGAAATATAATATCTGCATTGTATTATTTATTTATTTATTTGATCTGTTTTGAAGTAGTATTATAACAAGCAATAAATTATAGAGCCATTATTTGAAATAATTATTCCTCCCTTACTTGTGAATCAAGCACGTGACTTAAATACACAAACCTAAACAAAGCACAGGTGACACCTATTAGACATAATGACAGACTGGAAACCAACAAAAAGGCAGTGGGGGTCTCTAGTGGCCAGAAAACAGTCCACAACCCTGACAGGAAACCAGTAGATATCTTACCTGTATATTTCAGTCTAGTTGTGTTGATATTTATCATGATCAGAAAATGACAAATGATTTTCAAAGTCTTTTGCTGTTTCATCATAAAATGGACATAATAAAGCGTCCAATAGTCATGATGTACAAACCCATGTGTATAAATCACACCAAAATATTAAAACGCTTAAGAGAAACATTATTACAGACTTCTGCATAACAGCTGGATAGACTTTTATTTGAGAATTATGTGCAGTATTGACATTAAAATTTATACTTTTTAAATGCAGTGATGTAAAGAAATACTGAATACATAGAACTACTGTAATGCTGAAACTTTCTGTAAGGAGAATGTTTAACATATACTGAAGGAGATTCCAATAACACTATGTAACTTTCATTCCTTTATTTCAGTCATTTTCTGTTTTTTTTTTCTTTTGCTGAACCTGTTTATTGAACTTTTATAATAATAAAAGAATAATGATACAATAGAATAGAAACACGATAGATAGATAGATAGATAGATAGATAGATAGATAGATAGATAGATAGATAGATAGACTTTATTGATCCCATGAGTAATATACTGTATATATAAACAGTAACAATCATTTTTGGAAAGTTCTAGCAACCACAGCTACCAGTGTTTTTCACCACAGATGGACCAGTTTGTTTTTAATAATGCATAATCTAAAATAAAAATAACGCATAATGTAAAACAAAATCTGTGTGAAAGAAAAAAAGAAGTGTTGTGGATAATTATTAAGAGTTGTAAGGAAATGCAAACTTGGTGTCTATCTGACCACAGCATCTCTCTGACAGCTTTTCCTCCATATTTAGAGCTGATGCTGCTTTGAACTCTGAAGTTTCTTCCTCATGGTGCGTTAGTTCCTAAGTCTCATCTATGAACTAATCACTTGATCACCTTTGTGAATTAACTTGAACATGTACAATTAAAATCATATCTTGAGCTTCACTTGTTATCAGTTTATTTGACATTACAACAACACCAGATCATTAGTTATACAGATTTAACAGGTTTAGACTGTTGGCTAGAAAGTATTTGCTTGTGAGAGAAAAACAGTGTAATTACTTCTGAACACCAAGGTTCCAGCTGAGGGAGAATTTCTACAGTGTAATTATATGAGAAATAAATGAGAAATGCTTATGATGTGTTATAAAAAAAAAAAGAAGACACTTGAGACACGAGTACTGAACAAATAAATAATTTATTAACTATTTAGAACTATTTACAAGCAATGATGAACTATAAACTTATTACAGATAATATATTTTATACCACAACGAAATGCCCGAATCTAATTGAAATAAGGTGTGCATAATTTTAAAATATTTTAGTATGATTCCTTACTTAGCATTATTTTAGCAGCATTTATTATATGTTAAGATTAATATTAATTATTTCCATAATAAAAGTGCATTCACAGGGACGTGTATGCCAGACATAATCAGAGACTATGAATGAATTTAAAAACTGATTATCGTTTAATAAAGTGTTGTGACAATTTTTTATGAAATGCTTATTTAACATTAATGTTTAATAAATAAAACAAAAACAAATCACTGTGGTATAAATATCTTAATAATCTCTAAACTTGCTGGTGGGGGTGTTTAGGGGGTTTAGAAGGGGAAGAGAGGGGGGTTTGGGGGGTGGGAGTACACTACATTTGTATAACTTAAAAAAATCTTAATCTTAAAAATGTAATATTTACATATTTACAGCAATGCATAATTTAACACCAAATTTAACACCAATAAACACCAAACACCAAAACAACAGAACAATAAAAAAACAACATTAATAATCTAAAAATTCTAAACATTTAACAAAATCAAAATACATATGAAAAATACAAAAACCAGCAGACATTTTATTTTAACTAGATGCCATGACTACTTCAATGATGCCACAGTTATATCATTAAAATGGTTTACATTTATAGATTATACTAGGGATAAGACTAATGCTGAAATCTTGGGGTGAAATACTTACCACACATACTTACCACAGATACATACCTTACATCATGAATACGAGGTGATGAATATGAGGTGAAGACTGAGCTTTTTAAAGTTACATCTCACTCACATAAAACCTTACAAACCTACTGGGGACTAGGACATCCCTCCCGATGAAATCCACATCCCCATCAGGTTCCACACGCTGCCGTCTACTCAGAGGGGCTTCTTGATAGCCATCCTCTTCGTCCCGCCTCCTCCTTATGCCCCGGCGTCGGAAAGGAGTCATCATTGTGGCAGGAACATAGCCCCTATCATCCACAATGTTGTTGAGGCTGATTTCATAATAAGGCAGCAAATGATATCTTGTCAAGGGTAAGGTCCTGACAAGGGATGGACTCCTCACAGGGGATGGTCTCCTCACAGGGGGTGGGATCCTGACAGGGGATGGGCTCCTCACAGGGGGTGGGGTCCTGACAGGGGATGGGCTCCTCACAGGGGATGGGGTCCTGGGAGGGGATGGTCTCCTCACAGAGGGTGGGGTCCTGACAGGGGATGGGCTCCTCACAGAGGGTGGGGTCCTGACAGGGGATGGGCTCCTCACAGGGGATGGGCTCCTCACAGGGGATGGGCTCCTCACAGGGGGTGGGCTCCTCACAGGGGGTGGGGTCCATATAGGAGAGAGGCCTCTCATCGGTGGGGATGAACTTCTATCAAAGGACGGGTTCCTCGTCGAAACCTCATATTCACCACCATCTCCAGCTTCATTCTGCTGAGCAGGCCGGCTGTCATCGTCCTCGTAATCGCTGAGCTCTCTGTTGTAGTTGAGCTCATCTTGCGGAAACACAAACGTCTCCCTCCGACTCCCTGTGTCAAAGAAGATGAACAGACAATGCAACACATCTATTAACATCTCATAAAAGAAAGCAGAAACCCTCATTTTAATAGCACTGTGTATGTTTTATAAAGCAGGAAAGCCTCACTATCAAAACAAGAAATATTTACACACGTTATATTACTGTAATCTTCCTGTAAAAGTGCATTAAAAACTCAGTATTTACATTTAAGCTGCATTTATAGGTGTTATACAGGGCTCTTCCAGTATCACGGCTTCACTGTTAGTCACACTGGGCATTTATTTCAATGCTTAAAAATATCGTGTCTCCTCTCAAAAATTCGCCCTTTATCATAAATTACACTACTCCTAACTATTTTATTCACGACAGCTAGAAACAAAGCCTTGCTGAACAGAACTGAAACAAACAGCTTGATATTTTTGCCTAAGCTGCACTCTACATTGCCACACTAGCTCCATTTATTTGTACCGATTGGTTTTGTTCAGCTAGCTGCCTTTCCTCACAGCCCCTTTCTCTCTCCGCTTTAACAACTCGACAAACACGGACAATGAAAAATCCTTAAAATAATATGTTACTTCATGTTATTATAAGCATTTTAACTCATTCTATTCACTCCATCAAAAAAAACAAACTATGAACACTGAAAAACAATTACTTAGCTACATGCTAACTAGCCGTCTAGCTAATGTTTACTAACACTCCTCGACTTGACTTAGTAAACTTTAGCAAACGTTAAATAAACATTGGGACTTTTATGAAAAGCTGATGTTAACATATCTGAAAACATGAACACTGTTTTCTTCTTCCCTGCTCGTTTCACTGGAGTCTGCCGCTTTGTCCGCTAGCTTTAGCATACTGATCGTGTCCAAATAAAGATTAGCCGAACAGAATTTCTCAAACCATCTAATCATATAAAACGATATTCCTGATTGCGGTTTTTTGTAATAAGGCGGTGTTTAAAAGACTTTATACTTAAGTGAAAAAGAGGAAACTCAGTAACTCACCGTTCCAGGGGTCGTACAGTCCGCTCCATCCGGGCTCGGGATCCACATCCTGGTGCTGAGGCTCGGCTCCTCCCCCGAAGTTCATCATCGCTGCGCTGTAGAGTCGGTGTAGGAGTCAAATCCAGTAGTGGAGTAAAGAGAAATCTGAAAGGTGTGAAGCAAAAATGCCAAAAGATGATCCAAATCTTGCGACCTTCAGAACCGCAACACTTTAGGATTTAAAAGTAAACACTCCACAGAAACTAGATCACGTGACGCTGCAGCGTGACAAGCGCATGCGCAGACCTCCGTGATTCCCCTCACTCATACTGACGAATAGATATATAAATAAAAAAGGTCTGTTTCTAAATGTCTGAGCTTTTTTTCTTGTTTTTATTTTTACACATGCACACATTGTATGAGTTTTGAATAGTAAAGTATATATATATATAAACTGATATGCCATAACATTATGACCACTTGCCTAATATTGTGTTGGTCCCCCTTTTGCTGCCAAATCTGCCCTGCAGCCCTGCTCCATAGAGGTGTGGTCTCCTCTAGATCCCTATATGTATGTAATGTTTTTTTTTTTATATATATATATATATATGAATATGACAGATGAAGTGAATAATTATCTGAACTAATTATCTTGTCATCATGGCACCTCTTTGTGGGTGGGATATATATTAGACAGTAAGTGAACATTTTGTCCTCAAAGTTGATGTGTTAGATGCAGAAAAATGGGCGAGTGTAAACATTTGGGCAACTTGACAAGGGCCAAATTGTGACAGCTCAACAACTGGATCAGAGAATCTCCAAAACCGCAGCTCTTGTGGGGTGTTCCAGGTCTGCAGTGGTCAGTATCTAAAGTGGTCCAAGGAAGGAACAGTGGGGAACAGACAGGGTCATGGGCAGCCAAGGCTCATTGATGCACATAAGGAGCAAAGGCTTGGCCCATCTGATCTGATCCCAAAGACAAGCTACTGTTGCTCACCTTGCTGAAGTTAATGCTGGTTCTGATAGAAAGGTGTCAGTGGATGACGGGTCAGGGCTGTTTCAGCAGGTGGTCACAATGAACCATAATTTGCTCCTTCCTAATTTTTTTTCCACATTTGTCACACTTAAATGATTCAGCTCATCAAGCAAATTATTTTTTATACAAGGATAACCCAAGTAAATACAAAATGCAGTTTTTAAATTATATCATTTCTTAAGGGAAAAAAAGCTGTCCAAACCTGCCTGGTTTGCCTATGTAAAAAAGTAATTTCCCCCACACTAATAACTGGCTATGCCACCTTCAGCAGCAACAACTGCAATCAAGCATAAATAATAACTAGCAAGGAGTCTTTCACATCACTGTAGAGAAAATTTGGTCAACTCTTCTTTGGAGAATTGTTTTAAAAAAAACCAATCAGACCCTACTGTATGTCTCCATGCAGCCATAAGCCAAGGATGCCATACTGCTCTGTACATCACACACTCATGCAGAAACACTCTCATTACTCTGTACTTAAATACACAAACCTAAACAAAGCACAGGTGACACCTATTAGACATAATGACAGAGACTGGAAACCAACAAAAAGGCAGTGGGGGTCTCTAGTGGCCAGAAAAAGTCACAACCCTGACAGGAAACTAGTAGATATTTTTCCTGTATATTTCAGTCTAGTTGTGTTGATATTTAACATGATCAGAAAATGACAGATGATTTTCAAAGTCTTTTGCTGTTTCATTATAAACTGGACATAATAAAGCCTCCAAAAGTCATGATGGACAAATCAATGTGTATAAATTACACCAAAATATAGATTTTAATTAAAACGCTTAAGAGAAACATTATTACAGACTTTTGCATAACAGCTGGATAGACTTTTATTTGATAATTATGTGCAGTATTGACATTAAAATTTATACTTGATTTGGATTGGTCAGAAGGTGTTCAGCATGGCCCTGATAGCAGTTCAGGTTTCAAATCAAATCTCTCTTTTTTAAGAATGTCCTCTTTCTGATTATTGTTTCTCTAAAAACTCCAATCATTTAACCCTCCTGTTATCTTCGGGTCAATTTGATCCGCTGTAAAAAGTACTCAAGTACTTTTTTTTTTGGTTTTAAAAGTATTTCCCTGCAGATTCTGGCTGGTCATTTGTTCCAAATAAAAGATGAGATGTGTTGTTTTAAATTCTTAAAGAAAGTTTTAGATATAAAAATTGGAACACACTAAAATAAATACAGAAGTCTAGGCAAAATGTTCATCTTTACTGAGTTTAAACGACCAGCCAGAGAAATGGGGAGAGCTGACCAGCGAGCAAAATCATTCTGAGATTTTGTGAACTGTACCAGCTCTCCCAATTGTTCAGTATGAATGGCAATTGCTAAGGGTTCAATTACCAATGCAAAAAGCAAAGGTGAAAGTGGGCAGCCCTGTCTTGTGCCACGTTTCAAGGGGAAATAAGAGGAAGATACTCCATTTGTCCAAACTGAGGAGACTGGGAAGGAATATAAAATTTTAATCCAGGAAATGAATGTGTTGCCAAAACCAAATTTCTGTAGCACATAAAAAAATGTAATCCCATTCTACATGATCTACATGATCATGTTTGTGTCAGTTTCTTCCTCCTCCCTGCTCCCCAAAACATGCAATCAGGTGAACTGGCTACATGCAATCATGTTCACTTCAAGAGAGAGAAAAGAGAGGTTTAAAATCATTTCTATAATCTACTATTTAAAACAGTCCAGGCTGGTGGAGGTGGTGCAACGGTGTGGGAAATGTTTTTATGGCACATTGGGCCTGCTGGGCTGCTTAAATGCCACAGCCTCAGAAAGTTATTAGTGTATTAGTGCCGATCTTTAAGAATAAGGGTGACGTGCAGAGTTGCAGCAACTATAGGGGGATAAAGTTGATGAGCCATACAATGAAGCTATGGGAAAGAGTAGTGGAAGCTAGGTTAAGGAAGGTATTGGAAATTTGTGAGCAGCAGTATGGCTTCATGCCCAGAAAGAGCACAACAGATGCAATTTTTGCTCTGAGAATGTTGATGGAGAAGTATAGGGATGGTCAGAGAGAGTTGCACTGTGTGTTTGTAGACTTGGAGAAAGCGTATGACAGGGTGCCAAGAGAAGAGCTGTGGTACTGTATGAGGAAGTCAGGAGTAGCAGAGAAGTTTGTCAGAGTGGTGCAGGACATGTATGAGAGGAGCAGGACAGTGGTGAGGTGTGCTGTAGGGCAGACAGAGGATTTCAAAGTGGAGGTGGGACTGCATCAGGGATCGGCTCTGAGCCCCTTCCTGTTTGCTATGGTGATGGACCAGTTATCAGAGGAGGTCAGACGGGAGTCTCCTTGGACAATGATGTTTGCAGATGACATTGTGATCTCTAGTGAGAGCAGGGAGCAGGTGGAGGAAAACCTGGAGAGGTGGAGGTTTGCGCTGGAGAGAAGAGGAATGAAACTCGGTCGTAGTAAGACTGAGTACATGTGTGTGAATGAAAGGGAGGGAAGTGGAACAGTAAGATTACAGGGTGAAGAGGTGAAGAAGGTACAGGAATTTAGGTACTTGGGGTCAACAGTCCAGAGTAATGGAGAGTGTGGGATAGAGGTAAAGAAGCGAGTGCAGGCAGGTTGGAATGGGTGGAGAAAGGTGTCGGGAGTTCTGTGTGATAGAAAAATTTCAGCAAGAATCAAGGGGAAGGTGTAGAGGACAGTGGTGAGACCGGCCATGCTGTACGGTTTAGAGACAGTATCACTGAGACAGAGACAGGAGTCAGAGCTGGAGGTAGCAGAGCTGAAGATGTTGAGGTTCTCTTTGGGAGTGACAAGGTTGGACAGGATTAGGAATGAGTACATCAGAGGGACAGCTCATGTTGGAGGTTTGGGGGACAAAGTTAGTGAGGACAGATTAAGATGGTTTGGACATGTTCAGAGGAGGGAGAGTGAGTATATTGGTAGGAGAATGTTGGACATGGAGCTTCCAGGCAGGAGGAAAAGAGGAAGGCCAAAGAGGAGGTATATGGATGTAATAAATGAGGATATGAAGCTAGTGGGTGCAAGTGTTGGGGATGCAGAAGATAGGGATAGGTGGAGAGAGATGATTGGCTGTGGCGACCCCTGAAGGGAAAAGCCTGTCATCATAATACACACAAATAATCTCATCTCATCTCATCTCATCTCATCTCATCTGTTGTGCATTAATCACTAAAGTTAAAAGTAAAAGGTAATGTAAGAATGGAGTATTTAAAACCTTTTATATTCTTATACACAAATGCCTGACAAGATTTCGTATCTTGCAGTGCCTTCTGCTGCCCTCTCCATACCACCTGAGTTCTTTCAGAGAGAACTTGCATCTACCAAGCAACAGGTGGAGGAGAAAAGACTGCAGAAACGTAAGAGGCCTGAAGCTCACCATCAGCTGACAAGATCATCAGCGTCTCTCTTCCCTCTATTATGGACATGTACTCCACATGCTGCATCCGTAAAGCAAACAGCATTGTGGACGACCCCACACACCCCTCACACACACTCTTCACCCTTCTGCCATCCGGAAAGAGGTACTGAAGCATTCAGACCCACACAACCAGACTGTTGAACAGCACACACACACACACACACACACACACACATATTTCTTGTTCACATGTACACGTCACTTTAATATTTGTATCTCTTTGCACTCACGGTCAAACACTATTCTTTTGCGTCAGCGTTATGTGTCTTGTTTGTCTGCACTGTCTTGTCTTGTCATCCTGTGCACTTATGTTGTATGTTTAGTTTCTAAAGAATGCACCTTGTAGTATAGTTGTATACTTGTAGTATAGGACCTCTGGTTCAGGAGGAACGTTGTTTCATTTCACCGTGTACTGCATCAGCTATCTATGGTAATAAAGCTTCTTTGACTTTTGACCATGTCGGACGCCCGTGTAGGTTTTGTAAGATGGAACTAAAGCAGGGTCCGAACAGTCCACATATACACTACCAGTCAAAAGTTTGGACACTCCTTCTAATTCCATGGTCTTTCTTGATGTTTATTTCTTTCTACATTGTAAAACAATGCTGAAGGTGGCCGAAATCCACAATAATGTCCTTTGAACAGTTGCTATTGAGACATGTCTGCTACTGATGCTCTGTAAAGCCTTCATAACGGCTCTAATCTGAGGTGCTGTTAATTGGTGATTTCTGAGGCTGGTAACTCTAAATGAACTTCTCCTCTGCAGCAGAGGTAAGTTTTGGTCTTGCTTTACTGGGATGGTCTTCATGTGAGCCAGTTTCATCATGGTGCTTGATGGGTTTTGCAAATGCACTTGACAATACTGTTCTTGCAAGAACTATTCCAGAACACCTGACCTTCGTGTCTTAAAATAACAACTGACTGTTTTTTGTTGTCGTTACATATGGATTACTTAAGTCCATGTGTGTTATTTCATAGTTTTGAAATCTCCAGTATTGTTCTAGGATGTAGAAAATAAATCCCTAAACAAAAAACATTGAATTAAAAGGTGTGTCCAAACTTTTGACTGGTAGTGTACACAGACTTTTCTATATATTTTCAGATAGAATTTGTATTTATTTTTAGATATATTTTGTATATATTTTGTCTTTATTTTAATGTGTATTAAATTAATTAGTGTTTAAAGTTTGCAATAATATGTATATATGTGTGTGTGCAGTCTCTGGTGTGTGTTTTTTCACATTTTTTGTGTCTTTTGTTTCGATTGCTCTTTAGTGTTAAAAATGTCAAATAAATAAATTGATTGATAAACACTGATTTCTTTGTTGTTGTGTCTCTATTTACAGAATTCATTATATATTATTCATAAATGTGTGTTTACATAAACTCTTTCATGAACTGCATGCTGTCTTTGTGCTTATAGTTCACAAAGCCGTATGCAGCATTTTTTTGTAGCATTGCAGCAATTTTCACTCAGTTAAAAAATTTCATTCATTTGCACTGAGTGGGATTCGAACCCCGTTCCTGACAAACGTTTTAATAAATTTAAATTGGCTGTGACATGAATTTACCACCTGGGACAGCAGCAGAAAAGCTTCAATTTCCAGTTTTCCAAGCTTCCAGTTTTGTAATAATTCAAGAGTGTGTATGTTACACAGACAATCTCTAAATAATTTAAAAGCCCAATTTGTTGTTCAATATTGTTTTAGGCTTTATATTGCAAAAGTTAAATGGTAATGACTATTAGGCTCTGTGGCGTTATAGTTTGCTTGAGTTTTCACTGATTTTATTTAAATTCATTTTGGGATAGTTATTTCCTTTGCTATAAATCTTTATGAATAAAAATAAACAATAAACAACAATTCAAGAGTCTGTACATTGTTATAATATGCTATGTTACAAAGGTGTAGGTTACACAGGCAATCTATATTATTAAATAACTGCATATGGATTAAAAACAACACTCAGATTTATGCATGAATTTATACATTTCTATTTTCTACACTGCAGGGTTAGCTGATGTTTATTCAGATAAATAATACAAAGAATAAATAAACAGTAAGTTGATGAATAAAATAAAATAAAAAGTAAGTAGATAAACAAGAGAAAGAAAGAAAGAAAGAAAGAAAGAAAGAAAGAAAGAAAGAAAGAAAGAAAGAAAGAAAGAAAGAAAGAAAGAAAGAAAGAAAGAAAAGAATGAATGATTTTCCCTAATGAAGTTTAAAGCATTAACCAACTCTTTATTAAAACATTTAGTGTTATGGAAAAGAACCATAATGACAGATATTCACACATTTATAGTCTGTAGGAAATAAAAAGCTATAATGCATCACATGAAAGTAAAAGTAAAAAAACTGTAAGGACGGTTGAGAATGAACTCATTTCTGTATCCAATAAAGCGGTCATGTCACGGTACAAAAACGAAAGACTCGAACCCGAAGACTCGAAAGGTGAACTAATCTTTTCTGTTTACTGATCTTATGCGATGTTGCGCATGCGCGGTGAACACAAAATGAACAAATCACTCCCCGAGACGACTCGATGTTCTCGAGTCATGGGAAAGATTCGTTCAAAATGAACGACACATCACTAGTCTTAAGCAAGTGAGAAGATGGGCGATTCCACACAGCTACATGTAATCCATATCAATGTATACGTTAGTTAGATGCCCTTATTGTCCAAGGAATCAGGTATAATATGTCTAAAATGGTTGTTAAATGACCCCAGTTGTTTTGTGTAGGTGTGGAGGACATGGTGCTTTCTAGAGGAGCAGAGTGCTGGGGTTGTGCTTACAGAGACTGAGTGGATGCTGTGACAACAGGCACAGTTTAGGACACACACTGACCCAAACTCCCCATCCTGAGACTTTGGAAGAGATCTGTATTTATTAGTTTTAAACTATGTGCAGCAAATTGTGGAAAAAATGTGTTTTAATTACGTTTATAGCATCATTTTGCAATGCATTTAACCCTAAATCCTTCTGCAGCTTTTATGGTGGCATGCAACTCCATAATGATGTTGATCTGTCTCTAACACACAGACATAAATAAAGAGTCTAGAAATCATTTCTAATTTAAAGAGTTGTTTTGAGCTTGACTCTGACAAGAAGCCATTGTTAATATGAATAAACAGCTCTCTCTCTCTCTCTCTCTCTCTCTGGCCTTAATATGAAACAGTAACACTCACCGCTTTAATAAAACTTTATTTTATTTCTTTCTTTTTTTCAACATAGGACAGAACTAGCAGTAACAGCCCTTGACACAGAATTACAAAAACTTAAAAAAACTTATTATAAATGATAAAACTACTGCAATGGGCAGAAACAGAAGTGCAGAGTCAAATACTTTAAAAACATTATGCAAAAAAAACAAACCAACAACTGTATTTTATATATCAAACATGTAGATCTTGTATAAGCAAGAACACTGCTGTAATGACAGCCCTGAACATTCAGACTAAAGCTTTTATCTTTCCTGGTTTCTGGAATGGCCATGTCCTGATTAGTGCATGTGTCCGTCTCTGATCCTGCAGCCCCTGACCCTGTATCTGACTGACCTGACCCTGTATCTGAGCCTGAATCTGACTGACCAGACCCTGTATCTGACTGACCTCAGCCTGTATCTGATCCTGTATCTGACTGACGTGAGCGTGTATCTGACGCTGTATCTGACTGACCTGAGCCTGTATCTGACCCTGTATCTGACTGACCTGAGCCTGTATCTGACGCTGTATCTGACTGACCTGAGCCTGTATCTGATTGACCTGACCCTATATTTGACTGATCTGAGCCTGTATCTGACTGACCTGAACCTGTATCTGAGCCTGTATCTGATTGACCTGAGCCTGTATCTGATTGACCTGAGCCTGTATCTGAGCCTGTATCTGATTGACCTGAGCCTGTATCTGACCCTGTATCTGACTGACCTGAGCCTGTATCTGACCCTGTATCTGACTGACCTGAGCCTGTATCTGACCCTGTATCTGACTGACCTGAGCCTGTATCTGACCCTGTATCTGACTGACCTGAGCCTGTATCTGACCCTGTATCTGACTGACCTGAGCCTGTATCTGACCCTGTATCTGACTGACCTGAGCCTGTATCTGACCCTGTATCTGACTGACCTGAGCCTGTATCTGACCCTGTATCTGACTGACCTGAGCCTGTATCAGACTGATCTGAGCCTGTATCTGACCCTGTATCTAACTGACCTGAGCCTGTATCTGACCCTGTATCTGACTGACCTGAGCCTGTATCTGACCCTGTATCTGGCTGACCTGAACCTGTGGACATGGTGATACAGGACTCTGATTAAGAGTCTGGGTTAATACAGAGATCAGAGTAAACACAAAGTGAATGACATTACTTTAAAGCTCTACATTTCATCATGATGAAACTGAACACATGAGCTTAGTGCTGTTAGCGCACTACTCTACTGTTTGAGCAACAATAATGTTATGCTATGATGCTAATGATTGTACAATGATACACTTGTCCAGTTCATTAAAATACTCTTTAGCATAATAACAGGAAGTTTGACACGATACTACAATAGACACACATTTAAGAAACGGATTAATTAAATCTTCTCACTTGATTAAGACAGGTTCAAACACTAACCGGCAGAGTAGCGCGTCAGTGACGTCACTTTACTGATAGGCTGTGATAGGGCAGTAGGTTGAGCAGTGGACCAATGGGGACTTTTATCCCGCCCCCTAATCTGCATAAAATTCTACGCGTGATTTTTGGAATAACAAACACTAGCATGCTGGAAAGAACAAACTAGCATCCTTGTGATTCACGTGTTTTATTTATTTTTACGAGTACGATATTTATGGTGCGGATTTGACGCTATATAAAACATTCAGGGCTGGATTAAACTCTTTCCGGTCTCGAGAGCTGTTGATAAGGATTAGCCCTAGCCACGCCCCTGGTTACCATGGAAATGTTCTGACGTTACAGAATCAGAACAGTGACGTGGGACTGCTGAAGGGTTGATCATTTCTACTTTGGAGACGGTTCACACTTTCAGACTGAGGTAAGAGAGATTTTTTGTGTCTTCAAACTGACAAGTGTTTAAAATTCTAATTTAATGATCTAAATGAAAACATTATCCATTTAGTCAAAGTAGCTCTTAAAGGAAAACAGGTTGGAGAGTCCTGTTCTATAAAGTTCTGCTGTTGTTGTGTAGATTTGTAGCAGTTCAGTGAAGATGATGGCAACAAAGGTGATGAGAAAACACGTTAAGGTTTTTGTTCTAGTTCTCCTTTTTTATTATCGTCCTTTTAACACGTAGTTTCTCCCTAATACTAATTTAGCTAACATTAGCTAGTTCAGGCTAGCTACACACGAGCTAGTAGCAGAGACTGCGCCTTGTGCACTAGAAATGTACAGATTTCTGCTTCCTAAAGATACTGTGACAGACACTAATGTTAGTGGATCGATCCCTGATTCTCGTCCGGCACCAAGACCGTGCTTCTGCTCCCCATGTAGGGTTTTAGTCCTGCATATGCCATGAGAAAGACGGTGTATTTCTGACAGAGGGGTTACTGACCGGACAGCGGCACGAGCACGAGACCGTGAGCTGCAAAAGCACATGCCGTGTCCGGTGTGCACATGCATGACCTTTAGCAAGAGTTTGTCCAAAAAAGCTGGAGATTAATGATCTGATCAAATCTATTAGTTCAGAAAGCTCCTGTATTGATTGGGTATACTTCTGTCATGTTGTTGTAGTTTGTACATTTAGACTTCACAACCTTTAGTTCTGATCAGTTTTAATAGCAGCGATTATTAGTTAATAATTACTTAATTGATTATTAGTGTCTAGTTAGGGGTTTATTCACTGCTATTCAGGTGTTATTTACCAGCTGTGACTGACGTCATGTGACTGACGTCATGTGACTGAGGGCGTGTTAGGACATGTGACTGAGGGCGTGTTAGGGCATGTTTCTACTTTGGAGACGACCACAGAGATCTGGGTTTGGTCCCTGCTTCCAGCGAAGTCTCCCGATTATTACACACACAATGTTAGTTAAATGAATGTGATTTCTATTTCTATGCTCTGTTGCAATCATATGCACAGGCTGTGAACACACTGTGCATTGTACACTGTCTGTGCATATGGCATGACATTCATCCTGTGAATCACATTTATACCTGTGCACTGTTATACATGATCACACTGTAACACACACTGCACTGTTATACATGATCACACTGTGACACACACTGCACTGTTATACATGATCACACTGTAACACACACTGCACTGTTATACATCATCACACTGTAACACTGCACTGTTATACATGATCACACTGTAACACACACTGCACTGTTATACATGATCACACTGTAACACACTGCACTGTTATACATGATCACACTGTGACACACACTGCACTGTTATACATGATCACACTGTGACACACACTGCACTGTTATACATGATCACACTGTGACACACACTGCACTGTTATACATGATCACACTGTGACACACACTGCACTGTTATACATGATCACACTGTGACACACACTGCACTGTTATACATGATCACACTGTAACACACACTGCACTGTTATACATGATCACACTGTGACACACACTGCACTGTTATACATGATCACACTGTGACACACACTGCACTGTTATACATGATCACACTGTGACACACACTGCACTGTTATACATGATCACACTGTGACACACACTGCACTGTTATACATGATCACACTGTGACACACACTGCACTGTTATACATGATCACACTGTGACACACACTGCACTGTTATACATGATCACACTAACACACACTGCACTGTTATACATGATCACACTGTAACACACTGCACTGTTATACATGATCACACTGTAACACACTGCACTGTTATACATGATCACACTGTGACACACACTGCACTGTTATACATGATCACACTGTGACACACACTGCACTGTTATACATGATCACACTGTGACACACACTGCACTGTTATACATGATCACACTGTGACACACACTGCACTGTTATACATGATCACACTAACACACACTGCACTGTTATACATGATCACACTGTAACACACTGCACTGTTATACATGATCACACTAACACACACTGCACTGTTATACATGATCACACTGTAACACACACTGCACTGTTATACATGATCACACTGTAACACACTGCACTGTTATACATGATCACACTGTAACACACTGCACTGTTATACATGATCACACTGTAACACACACTGCACTGTTATACATGATCACACTCACCGCTTTAATAAAACTTTATTTTATTTCTTTCTTTTTTTCAACATAGGACAGAACTAGCAGTAACAGCCCTTGACACAGAATTACAAAAACTTAAAAAAAACTTATTATAAATGATAAAACTACTGCAATGGGCAGAAACAGAAGTGCAGAGTCAAATACTTTAAAAACATTATGCAAAAAAAACAAACCAACAACTGTATTTTATATATCAAACATGTAGATCTTGTATAAGCAAGAACACTGCTGTAATGGCAGCCCTGAACATTCAGACTAAAGCTTTTATCTTTCCTGGTTTCTGGAATGGCCATGTCCTGATTAGTGCATGTGTCCGTCTCTGATCCTGCAGCCCCTGACCCTGTATCTGACTGACCTGACCCTGTATCTGAGCCTGAATCTGACTGACCAGACCCTGTATCTGACTGACCTCAGCCTGTATCTGATCCTGTATCTGACTGACCTGAGCGTGTATCTGACGCTGTATCTGACTGACCTGAGCGTGTATCTGACGCTGTATCTGACTGACCTGAGTCTGTATCTGACGCTGTATCTGACTGACCTGAGCCTGTATCTGACCCTGTATCTGACTGACCTGAGCCTGTATCTGATTGACCTGAGCCTGTATCTGAGCCTGTATCTGATTGACCTGAGCCTGTATCTGACCCTGTATCTGACTGACCTGAACCTGTATCTGACCCTGTATCTGACTGATCTGAGCCTGTATCTGACCCTGTATCCGACTGACCTGAGCCTGTATCTGACCCTGTATCTGACTGACCTGAACCTGTATCTGACCCTGTATCTGACTGATCTGAGCCTGTATCTGACCCTGTATCTGACTGACCTGAGCCTGTATCTGACCCTGTATCTGACTGACCTGAGCCTGTATCTGACCCTGT
Source organism: Hemibagrus wyckioides (assembly GCF_019097595.1). Lineage (NCBI taxonomy): Eukaryota > Metazoa > Chordata > Actinopteri > Siluriformes > Bagridae > Hemibagrus > Hemibagrus wyckioides. The sequence continues at coordinate 63,797 of NW_026690778.1, read as the reverse complement.
ATCTGACTGACCTGAGGCTGTATCTGACCCTGTATCTGACTGACCTGAGCTTGTATCTGACCCTGTATCTGACTGACCCGAACCTGTATCTGACCCTGTATCCGACTGACCTGAGCCTGTATTTGACCCTGTATCTGGCTGACCTGAACCTGTGGACATGGTGATACAGGACTCTGATTAAGAGTCTGGGTTAATACAGAGATCAGAGTAAACACAAAGTGAATGACATTACTTTAAAGCTCTACATTTCATCATGATGAAACTGAACACATGAGCTTAGTGCTGTTAGCGCACTACTCTACTGTTTGAGCAACAATAATGTTATGCTATGATGCTAATGATTGTACAATGATACACTTGTCCAGTTCATTAAAATACTCTTTAGCATAATAACAGGAAGTTTGACACGATACTACAATAGACACACATTTAAGAAACGGATTAATTAAATCTTCATGTGACTGACGGCGTGTGACTGACGTCATGTGACTGAGGGCGTGTTAGGACATGTGACTGAGGGCGTGTTAGGGCATGTGACTGAGGGCGTGTGACTGACGTCATGTGACTGAGGGCGTGTTAGGACATGTGACTGAGGGCGTGTTAGGACATGTGACTGAGGGCGTGTGACTGACGTCATGTGACTGAGGGCGTGTTAGGACATGTGACTGAGGGCGTGTTAGGACATGTTTCTACTTTGGAGACGGTTCACACTTTCAGACTGAGATAAGAGAGATTTTTTTTTGTGTCTTCAAACTGACAAGTGTTTAAAACTCTAATTTAATGATCTAAATGAAAACATTATCCATTTAGTCAAAGTAGGTCTTAAAGGAAAACAGGTTGGAGAGTCCTGTTCTATAAAGTTCTGCTGTTGTGCAGATTTGTAGAAGTTCAGTGAAGATTATTGCAACGAAGGTGATGAGAAAACACGTTGAGTTTTTTGTGCCTCATACTGTAGAAGAAGAAGATGAACGTTATTCATGCAGTGAAGCTAAAACACACTGAACATCCTGAGCTCCACAACCTCACTGTCCTTTTAGCTCCTTCCAGCCATGATCACAACATATCTTCCTCTTCTTCTCGCTCACTTTGACTCCAGGGGAAGTCTTGTGTCTTGTTAGCTCTCTGAGAAGGTGCTGCGAAGGCAGAAAGCAGAAGAACCCAAGTGGTTGATGAAACTTCGCCAGCTGCTGCCAGACAATACAGAACATTGTAGCCCTTCTGATGAACAGAAAGAGTCCAGCTTTAAATCTGAGCAACATCTGGAGTTCGACCCTTCAGTTCACAGTACGTTACAATCCTCACAGACTATTGTTAACATTTCTAAATCACTTAGCAAGGTATCTACACTGCCGAGTAGCTAGTGAAGGATTCGTATCATTTTCTATTCAGACTCTTATATTTACTCCAGATGTTCATATTCAGAGCAACATTGAGACAGGATGGATTACTAACTGAATTACTGTATGTGTGTGTGTCGGTCTACACTGGAGTCCGTAAGGCAGATAAACGAATGAATGATGATTCACCAGTGGCCAGTGGTTCTGTTCTGGGGAACCTGATGGTCAGCCCTCCAGATGATGATTCATCAATGTCCAGTGGCCTGTGGTTCTGTCCTGGTGAGCGTGATGGTCTGCTCTCCAGATGTAGATGGATGAAGTTCATCACTCAGGCAAAACCAAAGCCCATTACTCTCCTCATCACCTGTACAGACTGTTCATTTAGATTTTATCTGAGGAGATTTTGTGATATTAGAGTTTCAGTATAGTTTGTAAACTCTCCTCATCACCTTTACATTTAGATTTTATTTGATAAGATTTTGTTATCAGTGCTATAGTTATTAATGCAGTCATAAATGTTAAGGTTTTTTTTTTTTTACTATAAAACATCACTGGCAAGTACACAGACTAAACATTATGTATTATGAAAAGTGATGTCTATAATATTTACATTATTATTATTACACCTGACATCACGTGTACATCACCTGACATTGGATATTGAGTTCTTTGAACTGAGAACTGAAGTTCAGATCAAAATTGTTGAGAATAATCAAAACAATTCTAATATGTAAGTTTATTCCTACCGTTCCTATCCTATCACGCCTCAGCTAGCATACTTCACATCACTTATTCTGCCTCACCTTACCTGCATCACCTGGCCTGCATCACCCAGCCTGCCCCACTCAGCCCAGCTCACACAGCTTGCCCCATATGGCTAACCCCCCCCCGACCTGCCCTGCTCTGCCTGTCCACGTAGTCTGCCCTGGCCCTGCCTGGCCCGTCCGGCCCGCCCCGCCTGCCTACCTAGCCCGGCGGCCTCTGCTCACCGCTCACCAGACCTGTGCATGCTAGTTATCCCTGCTAGGGAGATATTTGTACAGGTGGGGTGTAGATAGGTAGAGATTTGTGTAGGTTGGGTGTAGATGGGTAGAGATTTGTGTAGGTTGGGTGTAGATGGGTAGAGATTTGTGTAGGTTGGGTGTAGATGGGTAGAGATTTGTGTAGGTTGGGTGTAGATGGGTAGAGATTTGTGTAGGTTGGGTGTAGATGGGTAGAGATTTGTGTAGGTGGGGTGTAGATGGGTAGAGATTTGTGTAGGTGGGGTGTAGATGGGTAGAGATTTGTGTAGGTGGGGTGTAGATGGGTAGAGATTTGTGTAGGTGGGGTGTAGATGGGTAGAGATTTGTGTAGGTGGGGTGTAGATGGGTAGAGATTTGTGTAGGTGGGGTGTAGATGGGTAGAGATTTGTGTAGGTGGGGTGTAGATGGGTAGAGATTTGTGTAGGTGGGGTGTAGATGGGTAGAGATTTGTGTAGGTGGGGTGTAGATGGGTAGAGATTTGTGTAGGTGGGGTGTAGATGGGTAGAGATTTGTGTAGGTGGGGTGTAGATGGGTAGAGATTTGTGTAGGTGGGGTGTAGATGGGTAGAGATTTGTGTAGGTTGGGTGTAGATGGGTAGAGATTTGTGTAGGTTGGGTGTAGATAGGTAGATATTTGTGAAGGTGGGGTGTAGATAGGTAGATATTTGTGTAGTTTGGGTGTAGGTAGATAGATATTCATGTATATGTGGTGTGTAGATAGGTAGATATTTGTGTAGTTGGGGTGTAGATAGGTAGATATTTCTGTAGGTGGGGTGTGTAGGTGGGTGCGTGCATACACAACTGTGTAGGCATGATTAGGTGGGGTGTAGATAGGTAGATATTTGTGTAGGTTGGGTGTAGATAGGTAGATATTTGTGAAGGTGGGGTGTAGATAGGTAGATATTTGTGTAGTTGGGGTGTAGATAGGTAGATATTTGTGTAGTTGGGGTGTAGATAGGTAGATATTTGTGTAAGTGGGGTGTAGATAGGTAGATATTTGTGTAGGTGGGGTGTGTAGGTGGGTGCGTGCATACACAACTGTGTAGGCATGATTAGGTGGGGTGTAGATTGGTAGATATTTGTGTAGTTGGGGTGTAGATTGGTAGATATTTGTGTAGGTGGGGTATTTGTGTGTAGATGAGCAGGTGTGTAGGTTAGTATGTGTGTGTAAGTGGTCTGTTAGTGAGCAGGTAGGTGGACAGTTGTGCAGGTCAGTATGTGTGTGTAGGTGGTCTGTCAGTGAGCAGGTAGGTGGACAGTTGTTCAGGTTAGTAGGTGTGTGTAGGTGGTCTGTCAGTGAGTAGGTAGGTGGACAGTTGTGTAGGTCAGTAGGTGTGTGTAGGTGGTCTGTCAGTGAGCAGGTAGGTGGACAGTTGTTCAGGTTAGTAGGTGTGTGTAGGTGGTCTGTCAGTGAGCAGGTAGGTGGACAGTTGTTCAGGTTAGTAGGTGTGTGTAGGTGGTCTGTCAGTGAGCAGGTAGGTGGACAGTTGTTCAGGTCAGTAGGTGTGTGTAGGTGGTCTGTCAGTGAGCAGGTAGGTGGACAGTTGTGTAGGTCAGTATGTGTGTGTAGGTGGTCTGTCAGTGAGCAGGTAGGTGGACAGTTGTGCAGGTCAGTATGTGTGTGTAGGTGGTCTGTCAGTGAGCAGGTAGGTGGACAGTTGTGCAGGTCAGTATGTGTGTGTAGGTGGTCTGTCAGTGAGCAGGTAGGTGGACAGTTGTGCAGGTCAGTATGTGTGTGTAGGTGGTCTGTCAGTGAGCAGGTTGGTGGACAGTTGTTCAGGTCAGTAGGTGTGTGTAGGTGGTCTGTCAGTGAGCAGGTTGGTGGACAGTTGTTCAGGTCAGTAGGTGTGTGTAGGTGGTCTGTCAGTGAGCAGGTTGGTGGACAGTTGTTCAGGTCAGTAGGTTGAGTTTCAGGTGTTTAGGTGTGAAGTAGAGCTGCACGATTCTGGACCAAATGAGAAATACATCGTAATTTTAAAAATATTTTTATGAATAAATAAAACTTTTTTAAAAATTTTTTAGAATATAAATCACGCTTTTCTATTTCTTTGAACTTTTAGTGGTTTAGAAACCCTGCACCTTAAATTACCAAACGTAAACAAAACAGAAAAAATGCTCTTGGCTTTAATTAAATTTAAACAAATATAAACAAATGACTACCAGGTTTTTCATGAGAAATAAATAAAAATCTCAATTTTGTCATAAAGATATTCATATAAAATAGAAGAAGCCCTCAAAATGTAATATGAAGAGGCGCTTCTTATTTCACTTTTGTAGTAATGAATAGAATTTATTAAAAAAACACAAATAATTAATATTAATGAATTTATTTTAATTATTTAAATAGAATTTATTACTTATAAAAAGTAAAATCATCTTAATAATCTGTAATAAGAATAATAAAATAATAATCTTATTTTTATCTTATTAGTTTTAATCATTTTATGTTTATTGTATTATTTTATCTTATTTTTAAGCCTTTTAGTAAATTAAATTAGACATTATTTTAATCAAAATAGATTTTAAATCATAATTTTTACTCACATGTGAAAGACAGTGTGAAGGTGTTTGTAACAGCATCGGTTTAGTGTCATTCAGTTAGTCATTTATTGACGCTCCCCTGCGCTGAATAACGTCGCTTTTATTAACGTTAGTGTGGTCTGTAATGTTTCAGGTGATTAAACAGGTTGGTGTTGTTACCCTTTAGTGTAGAAACCGTGACTAAACATTGCTTGTAATGCAGCGTAATCTAGTTTAAAACCGAAAAAATAGACGATACTTGGGAACGCTCCTCTCTCCTCGTTACACTTCTCTCATTTCCATGAAAATAGATTTAGCTGAACTGTAGTAAAGTAGGATTAAGATGGTGTGGAATCGTGATGGCCGTTTGTTAAGGAGTAATCGTGCAGCTCTAGTTCCTAGTTAGGTGTGTGTTCAGGTCGGTGGATTCAGCGGGGTGAGAGGGTGCAGTAGACTGGGCGGGACTGGGTAGGCCGGGGGGGGGTGGTCATGTTTAGGTAGGTGGAGGGGCAGGGAACGTAGTGTGCGTGACAGGCGGGGCCCACCGGAGGGCGGGCACGCTTGATCGGTCTGGAGAGGGTGGGCGGTGGTGTCGTACAGTGGCCAGGAGGCGGGCGATGGAGTGGGCTGTGTTTCGGAGCGGGTGGGGTAGGGCAGGGCTGCGTGTTACAGGCTGACGGGGTGGGCGGGAGGGGAAGCCTATTGGGGTAGCTGCGTGGGCTGGGCTGACTGGGGCAGGTGGGTGTATGAGGCCTGGTGGTGCAGGTGGGTGTGGCAGAATGTGGTGGTCAGTATGCAGTTAGGTGGGTAAGAAGGAAGGTAGGTAGTTTTGATGAACCTCCTTTCAACCACGAAAGGCACCAAATTGTTTAAAAAGAAACAGATTCTTTTGCACAGTCCATTCTGTGACGAGTGGTCAATCCCACCATGGGTCAGACACCCAGGTCTAAAGTGGGACAACCTTTAACCTTTAAGGGACTTGCCAGTTTTGTTTAAGTTAATGTTTTTTCATTCATTTTTATTATTATTACTACAACAGTGGAACCTCGGCATACAAATTTAATTCAGAAATAATGTAAATGTAGATAATCCGTTCCAGCCTCCCAAAAATCTACAACTTAGCCGGCGTTCGGTTCGTTCGTATGTTGAAAATGCTTCATATGCCGATGCTAATTTCTTCCAAAATTTCAATTCTTAAGGAGAAAATTTGAAGACGGGATTTTTATGTCGAGGTTCCACTGTATTATTATTATTATTATTATTATTATTATTATTATTTTATAATCATTTGTTTTTTAAACATAATATCTGCTGTATGGCCATCCATAAGGACTATGGAGCCTTGCTCCTGTTCTTTTTGTGTTTTTTTTTATTCTAAGATGTAAATGTTATATTAAATCACGGTCACGTATACCTTGGCTAGGTATTGTTCTAAGTGTCCCAAATGTCCCAAATGGTCGGGCGATACTAAATGGTAATCACGGTCACGTATACCCTTTGTTCAGGGACGGTTCTTGATGTCTTGCTGCCGCTCCCAGACTAATAATTGATTGGATTAAGTGTTCTAAATGTTTGGTTCTTAAAAAGAAACATTATGATAAGTTTGCCTAGTGGAATGGAGCCATAACCAGTGTGCATGAGGTGAAGTTTCGATGACGGGTAAGATTCTCTGAGGGCCGAAGGAGGATAACCCACTGCAGGGCTTCACCGCCACTGGGCACCTGCCCGAAATGGGAGGTGTAATCTGTGTAAAGGAAGTGTTGTGATGCTTCAGGGCCAAAAGCATCAAAGGGGGGACTGTAAGAAACTACAGACTGCCTCAACCCAGATTCCACTCCACAGTACACATCTGAAAGAGCTCATTCCCAAAAAGGCTTACATATCATATAGAAATATCTTTGATTCAAATCAGTTTATCTATTTGGTATCTTTACATTATCTTAAAGCAGCGTTACCAAACATTTAGAACACTTAATCCAATCAATTATTAGTCTGGGAGCGGCAGCAAGATATCAAGAACAGTCCCTGAACAAAGGGTATACGTGACTGTGATTACCATTTAGTATCACCCGACCATTTGGGACATTTGGGACACTTAGAACAATACCTAGCCAAGGTATACGTGACCTTGATGACCATATAAGGACATCCGGCTAGACGACAGTATCATCCAGCCATTTGGGGAATACTCAGTTCTTACACTAATTTACATTTAAAGTGAAACTCATTTAAATTACACACGGGAAACACTGTATAAAAGGTTATAGCAGGATTTGTCCTGCGTTCTTTTTGACTCCGATGAACCCAAAGTACCTTATGTATTTTGTCACTGCGACGCTGCAATAAAATTCTACGTTAAGATCTTCAATGCCCTCATCATTTTATTTTTCTTACACCACTTAGGGGTGTACTCACTTTTGTTGCCAGCAGTTTAGACATTAATGGCTGTGTGTTGAGTTATTTTGAGGGGACAGCAAATTTACACTGTTATACAGGCTGTACACTCACTACTTTACACTGTAGCAGAGTGGCATTACTTCAGTGTTGTCACATGAAAAGATATAATAAAATATTTACAACAATGTGAGGGGTGTACTGTGAGATACTGTATGTATATATACACTATATTGCCAAAAGTATTCGCTCACCCATCCAAATAATCAGAATCAGGTGTTCCAGTCACTTCCATGGCCACAGGTGTATAAAGTCAAGCACCTAGGCATGCAGACTGTTTTTATAACCATTTGTGAAAGAATGGGTCGCTCTCAGGAGCTCAGTGAATTCCAGCGTGGAACTGTGATAGGATGCCACCTGTGCAACAAATCCAGTCGTGAAATTTCCTCGCTCCTAAATATTCCACAGTCAACTGTCAGCTGTATTATAAAAACGTGGAAGTGTTTGGGAACGACAGCAACTCAGCCACGAAGTGGTAGGCCACGTAAACTGACGGAGCGGGGTCAGCGGATGCTGAGGCACATAGTGCAAAGAGGTTGCCAACTTTCTGCAGAGTCAATCGCTACAGACCTCCAAACTTCATGTGGCCTTCAGATTAGCTCAAGAACAGTGCGCAGAGAGCTTCATGGAATGGGTTTCCATGGCCGAGCAGCTGCATCCAAGCCATGCATCACCAAGTGCAATGCAAAGCGTCGGATGCAGTGGTGTAAAGCATGCCGCCACTGGACTCTAGAGCAGTGGAGACGCGTTCTCTGGAGTGACGAATCGCGCTTCTCCATCTGGCAATCTGATGGACGAGTCTGGGTTTGGCGGTTGCCAGGAGAACGGTACTTGTCTGACTGCATTATGCCAAGTGTAAAGTTTGGTGGAGGGGGGATTATGGTGTGGGGTTGTTTTTCAGGAGCTGGGCTTGGCCCCTTAGTTCCAGTGAAAGGAACTCTGAATGCTTCAGCATACCAAGACATTTTGGACAATTCCATGCTCCCAACTTTGTGGGAACAGTTTGGAGCTGGCCCCTTCCTCTTCCAACATGACTGTGCACCAGTGCACAAAGCAAGGTCCATAAAGACATGGATGACAGAGTCTGGTGTGGATGAACTTGACTGGCCTGCAGAGAGTCCTGACCTCAACCCGATAGAACACCTTTGGGATGAATTAGAGCAGAGACTGAGAGCCAGGCCTTCTTGTCCAACATCAGTGTGTGACCTCACAAATGCGCTTCTGGAAGAATGGTCAAAAATTCCCATGAACACACTCCTAAACCTTGTGGACAGCCTTCCCAGAAGAGCTGAAGCTGTTATAGCTGCAAAGGGTGGACCGACGTCATATTGAACCCTATGGATTAGGAATGGGATGTCACTTAAGTTCATATGCGAGTCAAGGCAGGTGAGCAAATACTTTTGGCAATATAGTGTATCTACTGGTTTCCTGTCAGGGTTGTGGACTGTTTTCTGGCCACTAGAGACCCCCACTGCCTTTTTGTTGGTTTCCAGTCTGTCATTATGTCTAATAGGTGTCACTTGTGCTTTGTTTAGGTTTGAGTATTTAAGTCACATGCTTGATTCACAAGTAAGGGATGAATAATTATTTCAAATAATGGCTCTATAATTTATCGCTTGTTATAATACTACTTCAAAACAGATCAAATAAATAAATAAATAATACAATGCAGATATTATATTTCTCTGATCCACCAGTGTGTCTCCACATCCTTATTTGACAAGAAAAAAGGCCATTATATATTTACACCACACTGTCTGGGAGCCAAAGTCAAAACATTGCATGCAAAGGACTGGCTTACATGGAAATCTGGTGACCAGTTAGAAGGGAAGATGCTTCCCTTGAGATCAAAAGCAAAGGTGAAAGCTGGGGGCAGTACGGTGGCCTAGTGGTTAGCACTGTTACCTCACAACAAGAAGATCCTGGATTCACATCCTGGGTTTAAACAGACAGGGGTCATTCTGTGTGGAGTTTGCATGTTCTCCCTGTGCTAGTGTGGGTTTACTCTGGTTTCCTCCCTACTCTTGGTTTTACTTCTGTGTTTTCTTTTGTTTAGGGAGATGTTTGTGTCTTCTGTCTAGGAAGAAGCCTAATTGGTTCCCCCAGTCTACTTGGTGCCATGCCCTGCCTGGTCAGCTGACTCCATGCAACCTATAAGAAGACTCCTTCATCACTTCCTGCCTTCAGCCTTGTGCTCACTTGCTTCACCCTTTTGCTCACTTGAAAGCCCTTTACCCCTTAACTGCTCAGCTGTGTAAATGTGAGTTGCTCTGGATAAAAGTATCTGATAAATCTTGTAAATGTAAATGCTACTGTTTGTTTGCAGTCAAATAAATCTGTAGATGCCCTAGTTAACACGATACTTATGTAGCAGTTCCAATCAGTACAATGAAGTACATCTTGCTTTCTGCTGGACAGGACCTTCTGTCTATGCCCTTAAGGAAAAAGCTCTACCGCTTTCTGAAGAAGTTTGCCTCGCCGGTCTGGACGTGGTGCGCAGTCGTGCCGACAAAAACCTGATCACTCACACATACAGGAGAGGCCTGGTAGAGGTGCCGAAATAGCTCAGTTGGGAGAGCGTTAGACTGAAGATCTAAAGGTCCCTGGTTCAATCCCGGGTTTCGGCAGCTGGAGGCAGTGTAGTCAACCAGCGCAGTTCTGCAACTTATGCCTCAGACTTGAAAACAGCAAAACGTGGAAATGGTGCAGGATAAAGGTCTGAAAGCCCCCTGGTCTGAGACGAGAGCAAAAAAAACTAGGATGCTACAGAACTCTTAGGTTCTCGTTGAATGCTTAGCCTGCACCCTTCAGTTTACGTGACCGCATGCCTCAATACCTGCCTACAAATCATTGAAAGGTAGCCTCCTAGCCTGCACGCCATTAGAAAACCCCTGCTTTTGACAAGGCTCCTTGGAAGCGTTGCCCCCTGACGAGGTGGCCGAGAGGTTAAGGCGATGGACTGCTAATCCTTTGTGCTCTGCATGCGTGGGTTCCAGTCCCACCCTTGTCGTGCGTGTGCTTCCTCTTTACCGCTATGCGCCACACAGCAGCAACTGAATGCTCCCCCAGACAGTCGTGCAGCGTGAAAACAACAGTGATCCGACTACTTTGAAAATCGTGCAGTGTGAACTCGGCATAAGTGTTTCACAACCTTGGGCTGCATTCCCATGCTGGTTGGACACACATGCTGTAAGTTCATATGAACAAGCCACCTCAACAGGAGGTGGAGGATATGGACAGCCAATCCACATTTCAACTCTTTGGAGGCGTGGGTTCAAATCCCACCGCTGCCAGGGTGGCCTTTTGTTCTAAATATTCTCCTAGTGCATGTTCCCGCTCAGTGCTTAATTAGTAAATGAATAATTTCCGGAACAAAACCAGCAGTCTCTCGCCGCTGTGACAAAACGGTGGTAGCGCGATTATAAAGATTCGTTGCTGAATGGTCTCATGTATTATATTATTCTGTTCCATATCCATGCCAATCATGAATTTAAAAAAATAAATTCTCTCTCTCTCTCTCTCTCTCTCTCTCTCTCTCTCTCTCTCTCTATATATATATATATATATATATATATATATATATATATATAATGAGTAAAACCATCATGGCTTCTCTATTGTTAGCAAAACATCTTGAGGCACCTCATCCTCTGCAACACACCATTCTCATACGCCGCAACCATTTAAGGGCAGTTGTGGTAAAGAGAACTTTAAATATCTCTCATGAATTTAATATTAATTTCAAATTTCCTAAATGTTGATATTTTGCTTTATGATTTGTTTCATTGTAGACAATCAGCAAGTGTGAAAAAAAGCTTTAGCAAAGGTTAGGGTGACAAATTTCAGGGAAAAATTCTACAGAAACCCAGAACTGCTGGAGGAGTACAGAAGAGGGAGGTTAGGAGAGAGAGAGAGAGGTTAGGTTTGGAGATGTTACAGCAGGTGTAATTAGCAATAAACACCCTACAGTGTTAGGAAATGTACATGAGAGTACACACACACACACACACACACACACACACACAACCCTTTAGCCACTACTATAACAGGACTTTGGTGCTGGACTGAGTGGACTGTTCATACTGGGGGAAATTCCCGCCACACTAAAGCATGGAGGTCGTGTGATTCTTAAAGTGACAGCAGCCTAATAAATTTGCTGCACAATTTTGTTATAATTTAGTAATTTAATTACATAATAAATAAACAGTTATTTGTTCTTCTGTTAGTAATTTGTTTGTTTTTTTTATTTTCTTTTTTACTTTACTTTTCAATTCATTTCAAAGACTAAAATTAAGCTCTACCCCACCCCACAACTTCAGGCCCAGTATAGAACACACACACACACACTCACACACACACACACACACACACACACAGAGTAAGCATCAATTCTATACTATATGATGATGTATACATAAAATGTTTTTCCCCCATGTTATGAGATTAATTTAATGTAATGCTTTCTTTCCGCTTCCAGGAATCAAAAACGAAAACAAACTGGAAAAATAAAGAAAACTGAAGAGCTGACTAAGAAGCAACATGAAAAGAAAAAAAGACAGTGGTCAGTTATTTTTTAGTGCCATGGTAAAATGCTTCATGTTTTTTAGGTAAACGTTGAAATGTTGTCCTGTTTATTCCTGTTTTAATGTTTTTCTTATACAAGGTATAAGAAAAAGTATACAAGGCTCAGTATAAATCTCAGACTAGTATACTTATTATCATTACCCAAATAATTAACCTCATTACTGAAACCTATATATCATTACTGAAACTCATGATTATTAGATGTTAATTTAATTAATAGAGATATAGTACTTTGATTTTAAATGCATGTGCAGAATCTTAAAATGATGTTCTCTCAGGTTTGTCACGTCATTCTGAAAAAATGTCAGGTTTCTTCAAAATATAAAGAAAAAATGTTTGTAAATTGTGGACGGTGTTGCGGTAATGAGAGAAATCAGTCAAAATTTAAAAAACTGTTAAATTAAAAATAAATATTATTTCAGAACTTGAAGTAACTGTGCATGACTATTAATAATCCATTTTTAAAACTGTGAAAATGTATTTGCTTTTCTATCAGTGTTAATGTTTTCACAGTGTTGCAGTAATGAGATTTTTTAGGACTTTTGGAAATTATGTTCAAAAAGGTGTTAAATGGTAAGTAAAAGTTTTTAAATTAATGTTCACAAACACTCCAGACTTTGTTGCTAATGTCTAAAAAAAAAAAGTTAATTTAAGCATTTTTAAAATTTTCATGTTTGAAATTTTTAAAACCAAGATTTCGTGAGAATCACCCAGATATGTGTGTAAATGTTTGTAGAGGAAGTGCTGGAGTATGCTGTAAAAACATCGATTTTAAAGTACTATCCGCTGTCGTCTGCACTCTGCATGCTAATCTTTGTTTTAAAATTGTTCTTCTGATGTCTGAAGGTCCAGAGAGTGCTGAGGGTAAACCCATGGGCTTGGAATCGAAGTACAAGTGGGTTTTTAGAACAGAATGCACTCTTTATATGAGGTGTCTGCTAAGACCTATATTTTGTAAAGGTGTATGATGTATTCTGTGTGTGTGTGTGTGTGTGTGTGTGTGTATGATGTATTCTCTCTGTGTGTGTGTGTGTGTGTGCTTGATGTATTCTGTGTGTGTGTGTGTGTGTGTGTATGATGTATTCTGTGTGTGTGTGTGTTTTAGGCACCTGTTGGAGCTGTTAAGGAGGACAGCGGTTCACGGTGAGAGTAACTCTTTGCATATCATCGGTCCATGTGGATCTGTTAAAACCATGGTACGAAGCTGTCTGTGTGCTACTTCTGTTAGGTTAGGATACACACATGTACTTTACACTAAGCTGTTGTGTGTGTGTGTGTGTGTGTGTGTGTGTGTGTAGCTGCTACGTTGTGCTCTGAGAGAGCTGCTGGACTTGCAGGAGGTGAAGATGAATGTCCTGCAGGTTCACCTGAGCAGTGAGTGTTGTGTAAAAGAGCGTGTGTTTAAAAGAGGCTGCTGGTTTAAGTCACGGCTCCGTTCATGGCCGCGTGTCTCGTGCAGGTCTGCTGCAGATGGACGACCGGATCGCTCTGAGAGAGATCACATGCCAGCTTCAACTGGAGAACGTCGTAGGAGACAAAGTGTTGGTGAGTGTGTTCCAGTATTCCTGGAATTCTCGAGTCGTGTATACAGCTGGGACGTTACAGGAGCGGCAACATCACATGATTCAAAAGAAGTGAATGTGAGAGAAACTTGGGAGTGATATTACTGTAACTGATAACCCAGTCTGTCTGTCTGTCAGCCTGCCTGCCTACCTACCTGTCTGTCTGTCTTCTTGCCTGCCTGTCTGTCTGTGCACCTGTCTGTCTGTCTGTCTGCCTACCTACCTACCTACCTGTCTTTCTTCCTGTCTGTCTTCCTGCCTGCCTACCTGTTTGTCTGTCTGTCTTCCTGTCTGCCTGTCTGTGCACCTGCCTGTCTGTCTTTCTGTCTGTCTGCCTACCTGTCTGTCTTTCTGTCTGTCTGCCTACCTGTCTGTCTATCTTCCTGCCTGTCTGTCTGTCTGCCATTACCTGTTTGCCTGTCTTCCTGCCTGTCTTCCTTCCTTTCTTTCTTCCTGCCTGTCTGCCTTCTTGCCTGCCTGTCTTCCTGCCTGCCTCCCTGCCTGCCTGTCTGTGCACCTGTCTGTCTGCCTGCCTACCTACCTACCTGTTTGTCTGTCTTCTTGCCTGCCTGCCTGTCTGTGCACCTGTCTGTCTGCCTGCCTATCTGTCTGTTTCTCTGTTTGTCTGCCTGCCTACCTCTCTGCCTACCTGCCTGCCCACATGCTTGCCTATCTGACTGCCCGTCTATCTGCCTGTCTACCTAGCAGTCAGCCAGTGTTCTTCATCCTGGAAGAGTTTGATCTGTTTGCTCATCATAAGAACCAGACGCTGCTGTACAACCTGCTGGATGTTTCTCAGTCTGCTCAGGCTCCTGTAGCTGTGGTGGGACTCACCTGCAGACTAGTATGTACACACACACACACACACACACACACTTAATATACCTGTCACCAAAAAACGCTGCATGTTTATAAAATCTCTGTATTTTTTTCCTGTTTGTTTATTCCAGGACGTTCTTGAGCTCTTGGAAAAGTGTGTGAAGTCTCGTTTTTCCCACAGACAGATTCACCTGTTGAGTTCTCTGACTTTCCGTCAGTATCGAGACGCCTTTCGGTCCGAGCTCACGCTGCAGGATGACTTCCCCGACAGCAAGTTCTCTCAGGAGTGGAACCTCTGCGTCTCGGTACGACACACCGCATCACGAACCTGAACTGAAGTGTTACACTGCTCACATGTGAACATACACACTGCTGGAGGAAGCTCACGTGTTTTCCTCGATTGTACATAGCACGTGTTCTCTCTCCTCGTCTTCCTCACCACTGATGATGATGATGATGATGAGGGAGTAATTATAATGATCCAATTCTAACCATGACCACCATGATTTGACCAAGCATGACCAATTAGAGTAAAATAAAAATATCTAAAGGCTTAATATATATATATATACAGGTGCAAAGTTGATTTATTTCAGTAATTCAATTTAACAAGTGAAACTGCTGTATTATATAGAGCCATTACACACAGACTGATATATCTCAAGTGTTTATTTCTTTTAATTTGGACGATTATGGCTTACAGCTAATGAAAACCCAAACTTCAGTATCTCAGAAAATTTAAATATTGTGAAAAAGTTCAATATTGGAGACTCATGGTGTCGCACTCTAATCAGCTAATTAACTTAAAATACCTGCAAAGGTTTCCTGAGCCTTTAAATGTCTCTCAGTCTGGTCCAGTAGGCTACACAGTCATGGGGAAGACTGCTGACTTGACAGACATCCAGAAGACGGTCATTGAGACCCTGCACATGGAGGGTAACACACAAAAGGTCATTGCTGAAGAAGCTGGATGTTCACAGAGTGCTGTGTCCAAGCACGTTAATGAAATTTGAATGGAAAGAAAGTGTGATAGAAAAGGTGCAGAAACAACAGGGATAACCGCAGCCTTGAGAGGATTGTGAAACGAAGCCCCTTCAAGAATCTGGGGGAGATTCACAAGGAGTGGACTGCAGCTGGAGTCAGTCGCATTCCTTGTGTCAAGCCAGTCCTGATCCAGAGACGATATCAGAGGTGTCTTACCTGGGCTAAGGACAAAAAGGACTGGACTGTTGCTCTGTGGGCCAAAGTCCTCTTTTCAGATGAAAATAAATTTTCCATTTCATTTGGAAATCAAGATCCCAGAGTTTGAAGGAAGAGAGGAGAGGCAAAAAATCCAAAGTTGCTTGAGGTCCAGTGTAAAGTTTGGGGAGTGGTTTGGGGAGCCGTATCATCTGCTGGTGTTGGTCCACTGTGTTTTATCAGGTCCACAGTCATCTACCAGGAGGTTTTAGAGCACTTCATGCTTCATTCTGCTGACCAGCTTTATGGAGATGCTGATTTCATTTTCCAGCAGGACTTGGCACCTGCCCACACTGCCAAAAGTACTAATATCTGGTTTAAGGACCATGGTGTCCATGTGCTTGATTGGCCAGCAAACCCTGTGAAATCCCATAGAAATCCCATAGAGAATCAGTGGGATACTGTGAAGAGGAAGATGCGAGACACCAGACCCAACAACGCAGAAGAGCTGAAGGACGCTATCAGAGCAACCTGGGCTTCCATAACACCTCAGCAGTGCCACAGACTGACCGTCTCCATGCCACGCCGCATTGCTGCAGTAATTCATGCAAAGGGAACTCCGACCAAGTATTGAGTGCTGTACATGTTCATACTTTTCAGTAGTCCAACATTTCTGTGTTGAAAATCATTTTTTTAATTAGCTTTTTATTGGTGTAATATTCTAGTTTTCTGAATTTTGGGTTTTCATTAGATGCAAGCCATAATCATCAAAATTAAAAAAAATTAAACACTTAAAATATATAAAAAATATATCAGTCTGTGTGTAATGAATCTATATACTATAGAGTTTCACTTGTTGAATTGAATTACTGAAATAAATCAACTTTTCGATGATATTCTAATTTATTCAGATACACCTGTGTATATATGGTGGGGGGGGGGACAAAATCTCTGCTGCCCTCTAGTGGACAACTCTGAACATAACCATGACGACCACGATTTGACCAAGCAGGAGTAAAATAAAAATATATAAAGGCTAAAAATATACATTATAGAAATATAACATACATATAATAATAAAAATGCTTTTTATTACAAAAGTACAGCTTTTGTATAAATATATAATCACTGCCCGATGCCTGTGGGTCATTATACACAGAATCGAACTGAGCAATTATTTTCTTTACCCGTGTCACGAAAACTGAAGGACGTCATAGTACGGGTTTTTAAACTGTGGTCAGCCCTGAATAGGGGACAATGTCATTTATTTGTTGCTGCTGTTTCTTCTTCTTCTGGTGTCCTTATCCATGAGAGACAGAGAGAGAGAAAGAGAGAGACTTTGACTTTTACAATCCTTTTATTTACACATAAGTCACATAATATGTGGTAAAATCAGGGTGACTCAGTAATTCAATAAATACATTTTAAAATATTTCAATAAATTAAGTTAAGACACATCAGTGAATGGTGGATTTAGTTTAGCTCTGGTGCAAAGCAGAGTTTCTCTTCTGCTACAGAGCACAGAGCATTAGCATGACACCACACTGTCTCAAACATCTTCACATCATTCATCTTTCTGTAGAAATTAAAATCAATTAAAATTCTTGATTTAACAAGTCTGAGGAAAATTCTCTTTGCATCAGTCTGTGTTTTGTGCAAACACAGGTATATCGCCATTTTTGCCTGACCAAATATAAAACTGATCAACTGGCATTTGAAACTGTTCCTCCTGACGTACTTAAAACATACTGAGAGAGAGACAGAGAAAAAGATCTTTATGTGGTGGGTATGAGAACCCTGATTTGGCTGATGTGATAATTATAGCATCATTACAAATAATACAGTCTATCTGTGTAAACTGTGTGTGACGGATAAAAAGTGCAGCTTTGTTCCAGAGCTACAGTATCCTATAGTAATGTTGTAAATGCTTGATTCTGATTGGTCAGATTCATTCGTTAATAAAAAGGGTGTGGCTGGTGATATGTTGAAGCTTTTCATGAGGAAATGTGTAATATATTTGGAAGGAGTCTCCAGTTTTAGTGTTTTTCTAATAAGGTTTGTTTGTGTTATTTTCAGTAACAGGATACGTTTTAGATTTTGGTCTAAAACTTTAAGAGCAAAAAATCAAGAGTTTGGTGAGATCATGATCCTTTATAACTGGAATAATGTGGATAATTTGCTTCGGTGATGTTCCACGATATTGGATGCAACTCAACAACAAAAGATGTTCATTAATTAGTAAAAAATTCTACACCAATTACCCATAACATTATGACCACCTGCCTAATATTGTTTTGGTCATCCTTTTGCTGCCAAAACAGCCCTGACCTGTCAAGGCATGGACTCTACTAGATCCCTGAAGGTGTGCTGTGGTATCTGGCACCAAGATGTTAGCAGCAGATCCTTTAAAGGAGAAGTTCACTTCCAGAACAAAAATCTACTGATAATTTCCTCACCCCCTGGTCATCCAAGATGTTCATGTCTTTCTTTCTTCATTAAAGAAATGATGTTTTTTTAAGAAAACATTTCAGATTTTTCTCCATATAGTGACCTTCAATGGTGTCCTGGAGTTTGACCTTCCAAAATGCAGTTTAAATGCAGCTTGAAAGAGTAGTGTTTACGTTAGGTTAATATCTATGCATTGAAAATATAGTCAGTGAATGTTTTTTGGGGATTAATTGCAGCTCAGCCTCTTTCCTGTCCAGGCCTATACAGTGTTTCTATATTAATATTAAAAGCCATTTTGAATTGGATTCATTATTGGGGTTTGGAACTTAACTGTTTAATGTTAACTGCTTACATGATGTCATGAGGTCATGTGACCAATTGGCATCATGTAGAATTCTGAATTCTGTTCAGAACATCACCTGACGACGTACATAGCAACCATCCTCAGACCACCTTTAGCTATCGACAGAGAAACAGTGCCCCTTGTGTAGCAGCGATTTTACACCATTTAGCAGTATTTTACAGCGTTTAGCAGCATTTCACCACTTTTAACTGTTTTATACAATGGCTGCACTGTTTGTGAAAGATCTTCACCCTGAAGTATCAGAGGTGATACTTTCTAATAGATTTAGACCTGCAGGACACGTCCAATCTGTCCACATTTGCAGGGACAGGAAGACCGGCTCTCCTCTCGGATACGCGTACGTCAACTTTCGCTATCGAGATGACGGTAAAACAAACCTTTTCTTTTTTCTACACTGTTTCTTACCTGTTTTTGCAGCAGATTTAAGGCTACATGTGTAACTTCTGTAGTATTTTATAGTTTTACTATATGGATATGGTCATGTTTTAAATGGTACTAAAAAGATATGAAAAGATATTTGGATGAGTTATATATAGACTATAATAGACTTTAATTAAAAATGAATGGTTTATTTCTGTTCCCTCAGCTGAGAGAGCCATCGATATGTTCAATTTTGAACTCCTCCTGGAGAGACCCATGCGTGTCATGTGGTCAAACTGGGAACCCACCGCCAAGCCCATCAAGGGAGGGAACATATTCATCAGGAACCTTGATTGGTCCATTGACTGCACCTCCCTGTTTGACACTTTCTCTGTGTTCGGGAGGATCGTGTCATGCAAGGTTCGAGCTTTGAGCTGTTATATATGAATATATATATCTGAATAGCTGAATATCTGTGTTTCATGATTAGTGTGTTGTTGTGTGTTGACACGCTGTGTTTCTCCTGCAGGTTGTGGAATCAAAAGGTTATAGGTACGTTCAGTACGAGTCAGCGGAGGCGGCGGAACGGCTGAACGGAAAACTCCTGAACGACCGCCAAGTGTAAGTCACATGTAAATTAGTCTCTTTTTACCAGCCAGGGTTCAAATGTCAGGATTTTTTACATTCCTTTTTAAACTAATTGCATTGAACTCTTTATATTGTCGAAACAGAGATATGTTTGGTCTTATGAGGGTATTTCAGTCAACATCTGGTGGTAATTTTGCTGTCGAGGACATAACTTTTAACAGCAGGGTTTAGATTCTAAGTGCAGCTTCTCTGTTGTGTTACAGCACCATCGAGTACTTCAGGTCTTGGGAGGAGCCCAAGGTGGAGGTGTGCAGGGCCGAGGAGCCCAAGGTGGAGGCGCGCAGGGCCGAGGAGCCCAAGGTGGAGGCACACAAGGCTGAGGAGCCCAAGGTTGAGGCACGCAAATTTATCAAGAAGATTGACCACACCATCCACAGAAAGTGCCTGCGTAGAGCCCCACCATTACTGTACAACGTACCACCAAAACTGCGCCAACCAGTGCTGCCTCCCTGGTTTGAAAGGAGCACCCTTAAGACACCTTGCACAAAGGACACTGTCCAAAGCACCAAGGCATCTGCCTCAGAGGACATCAGCCAGATTGTCTACACTGCTGCCTCACAGATGGTCCAAGCCGCTGGATCCCCTGCCCCAGTAAACAATGTGGAAGCTGTTGAAACTGCTGGCCCAGAGAACTCTGAGGAATCTGTTGAGACAGCTGCCTCAGAGGGATCTGTGGAAGCTATGAAGACAGTGGCCTCAGATGACAGGGTGGAAGCAGTAGAAGCAACTGCACCAGTGGAAGCTACTGAGACAGCTGCCCCAGAGGAAACTCTGGAAGCTGTCTCAGAAATCAGAGTTCCGGCTCCACTTCAGGTCCAAAACACAACAAAAAGCACCCACACACAACAATAACAATATTCTGCATGCTTAATATTACATGCTAAAGATGTGTGTGATTGTGTGATTATTATATTGTGTAGTAATATTATTATTATTATTATTAATAATAATAATAATAATAATAATAATAATAATAATATCCTGTGTTCCCAGGATGTACCTAAATTTCCACCACCCCAGAAGAGGCTGACGATCTATATGTTGGAGTCAGCAGATTTAGATGACCAGATCACGATGGCCTGTGAGTTACACACACACACACACACATCCGGCTCGTATACACTCCTGCTCTCCAGCTTAGCATTTTATTCCACTTTTACCATCACATGTCCACTGAAAACATCTACAAACTCCTGCTTTCAACTGCATTTGTTTTTAGTACTTGATATCAGTTCATAGAGAGTCTGAGCCCCACCACCCATGCTACCTGATCAGATGCCTCTGTTTCTGTTCTCTCTCACTCTTTCACACACCTCACACACTTTCTCTCTCTCTTTGCAGATGATTACTTGCTTCCACTGGTAGCAGAAATCCACCCTGCTGATGCAAAACAAATCACTCTGATGCTTGTGCAAGGAGAAAACAATTTCAAGATCATGAACATGATTAGTGATCCCGAGCACTTGCAAGCCAAGGTAAGTGTACACACACACACACACACACACACACAGTCAAGAAATATACATTCAAGCAACATGGCAAGTGTTTCATATCAGATTCGTAAATATCTTTAACATGTTAGCTTTGGTTATTTGGAAAACAAAGCCCCACCCACTACTCCCTCAGTCCTCGTGTGTGTGTGTGTGTGTGTGTGTGTGTGTGTGTACGTTTGTAGGTGGATAAAATGGACACCTTACTGCGGGCAAGAGAAACTGGTGTGAAGTTGGTGAGGATCTTTAATTAAAATTTCTGATATTGATTCATATTTAAATGGATCATTACAAAGGCGGACAGACAGACAGATACTAGTGAGTATAGATGGTGACATAATGAAGTTAGTGCCTCCACAGGAGCAGTCTGACACTTTCACGGTTGGCAAAAGGCAAGCTGTCAAGAACAAAGACAACAAATCACCTAAATTTATTGTAACTGCAGGTATAAATGAACTGCAACACTCAGGGTTTCATAAGATCATACCTTGTTCATGGGTACTATAGCCATCCTCACTTCTGATGCTGTGAGTGGATGGAGAAATGGCTTTGAAAAACCCATCAATCTCACTATTCCTATTGTGGAGAGGCTGTTTTTTGTGATGCAGGACATCACAGTATCCACAGAACCACTCATCAGGAAGACACTCTCTGCACCTACGGAGGAAATCCAAAATTAAGTAATGAATTTGTTGTTAACTGAAAGACTTTAAGTTTTTGTTTTATCGGCATCATAGTCAACAACAAATCCGAAATGTCCCCACACCACAGATTTGACTAATATCTCCTGCCATTAGCACTTCTTAAGCCAGCATTTTCAGAAGCTCTACACAAAGTATTATTTACAGTCATGACATACCGAGTCTTTCCATTGTATTTACTATTAATTCACAAGTATGACCCTTACTGAGTTTGTTCTCGATTCTGCTCTGTGGTTTTGTGTCCTTGTACCGTTTCTGCACTGACTGTCTTTGCTAAATTTTTTGATTACTCTGCCTGTTTATTTTGACTCAGATTTTTGCCTACTGATGTGGATTTAATAAACTACCACTTATGGATTCTACACCTTCTGCCTGTAGGAGTTCATCACAATTAGATAGATAGACGCAGTTTTCCACACGTTCAGCCAAAGCTTTCATGTCGAAACATGGGTGCAGATTCCATAGAAAGAAATTACATATTTTTGTGTCTTCATTGGTAGGAGTTTAAAATTCAATTCAACTTTTTTCTGCAAAAAAGCAGAAAAACATCACAAATTTTGACATTTGACATTTTTTGCCACAACAATCACAAAAAAACTTTGTGAAGGCCTGAAAGAACTGAATATTTAAGTGACATGTAAGTTGACATCTGTAAACAGGATGCATTTGACCATAGGGTCAGATTTTGGACAAGCCTGACCTCAGTAGACGTGTTATTTAATAAAGTAACAATAATGACCAATATTTCATTTCAAATTGTTTATTTCATTTATTCAGCAAATGAGTTTATGCTAAGATTTAAAGCTGAAGATGATTGAGTTTTTGTTATTAAGATTGTTTTAGATTTCTGACAAAACTAGCATGCTACTGGTCAATTAGAGAAATTATTCTCAGATTTTTAAAGACATGATTTGAAGAATATTTCCTGAAGCCTTAGCAATCCTGAGCAGCAGGTAAGTAAAACATTGCCAGTGAGATTGTGTCTGGATGAAGCAGAGCAGTTAATGCTAGAATCCCTGCAACAGCAGGAGCTTTGTTCTTTATGTAACTTACATTTACATCTTGATCCTCTTAATAGAAAGAAGTTTTCACTCTGTGGTGTTAATTTGTTGTTGTCTTTTTGAAAATTTTCCTCACAGACTTTCTTTCATGAATATAAACCCCCATTAATTCCTATTATTACTATTCTATATTTAAGGTATAATTAATACCTTAAATATTTTTATTTAGATTTTTTTCTAATCTAACTTTTTAGAATGTTAGATTTATTAGATTATAAGATTCAAACACTCTTAAGTCATAAATAAATAAATGTACACAAAAGGTTCTTTTTAAATTTTAATTAAAATGCCAATCATAATATGAAATTATTATTGGAGGGTGTGGGGCTTATTCATTCCTTTTTCCTGATCGTTTTTATTGTTTTTTTTCTTAATCTTGCTGATGTTTTTGCATGATTGCAAAATATCATCTTCAGGGTTTCCTAAAAGAGAAGTGCAGGAGAAAATGACGTCTGTCCACAGCTGGATGTTGCACTTCCACATCAGATCCGGATGGGGCTCCAACTTCTGGCTTGGTGTCTGTATCACAGACGTTATTTCATCTGTTCTCCCTGATCACAGGTGGTGTTGCTGTCTATCTAGCAATAGCCTCTTGTGGAAATTTGGGGCAGAAGTGTAATGCCTACCTCAGGAACGAAGTTCTTCATTAGGCAGGGAGGCAACATGGGCTGGCAGAGTTTCTGAGGAATATAAAACTGCATCCTCTGCATTCTCTGACAAGCAAGGAAACCATGACCTCATTCACGGAGCCGAACCCCCTAGAGCGGCCGTTCTCTATCATCACCTTTGTTTTTGATTATTCCAAACTGCACAAAGAACAAGCGCGGACCCTCATAACCCAGGTTCTCATCCATGTTCTTAACGTAGAGATTCAGACCCTGGAGCATAAGAGGCAGAGTTAGCATTCCTTTTGTGTGTGTGTGTACACATGTGTTTACCTGCTCAGTCTTCTGACTGAGCCCAGTCTGCCTCTCTACACTTGTCTGCCCTTATCCCACATCCAGCTTCTTGTGCACCTCTGCCTCACGATGCTTAAAGGATTTGAAGTGCTCTATGGTGCTGTAACACAACAAATGTTGCTCTTAGAGTCTTTATCTAAACCCTGCTGTTAGAATGACATCTTTGCCAGCAAAATTACACCAGGAATTTGACTGAAACGCTCTCATAAAATCAAACAGAACCCTCTGTTTCAACAGTATATGGAGTTCAATAAACATCAAATGCAATTAGTTAAAGCACAAAAAAACCTGACACTTTAACCCTGGCTGGTAAAAACATACAATTTTACACATGGCTTACACTTTGCAGTTGTTTAACAGTTTTTCATTTAGCTGCTTGATGGCCATCTCCGCTGCCTCCATCTACTCATCCTGGGTGTCGTCCAGCACAGTGCCATGCGTGTGTCCATCTAGTGAGATAAAAATCACTGAAAAGAAGTTGGACTACTGGTCGGAAGGTTGTGAGTTCAAATCCCAGGTCCATGAAGCTGCTACTCATGAACCCCTGAGCAAGGCCCTTAACCCTCAATTTCTCAGTTGTCTAAAATGAGATAAAATGTTGCTCTGGATAAGGGCATCTGCCAAATGCCAGAAATGTAAATGAAAATATCTGAAACCTCCCTCTTCTCTCCTCACAATAATCTCGTGTCACAATATTCAAAACTCATGTCACTAAGACCTATCGTAAACATCCATCCATCCATTTTCTAAACCTGCTTTATTCTTAATTGGGGTCACGGGGATCTGCTGGAGCCTATCTTAGCACACATTGAAAGGCAGGGGTAGACCCTGGACAGGTCACCAGTCCATCGCAGGGCCACATATAGACAGACAACCACACACACTCACACCTACTGTATGAGGATTTAAGAATTGCCTAATTACTCCTATTTAGAATTACCAGTCAGCCTATTGTACATGTGTTTAGACTGTCATTGGTCTAGGAGTATGATTCTCGCTTCATTGCGAGAGGTCCCAGGCTCAGATCCCGGATGAGCCCCCAATTTCATGTTACACCCCGTCTAGGGTAAAGGCGCAACAAGAAAGAGTCGATGACACAGGACAGTGTGGAAAAAAGGCATTAAAGTGGCATTTTAATGAAAACCTAGGGGTTTAGAGTACTACGGGGGAGTGTAGCTTCGGAAGCCGGCAAGGCCAAAATAACAAACAAAAACCCCACAACCGTCCAGGATCTAAATACCCTGCTTCACAAAACAAAAATAAATATAAAAGACAAGTTCCTTCCCTAACTCCCTATCCAAAACAATCAATGAAGGATCCAATAAAGAAAATGGCATAAGTCTCCCTACATCCCCAAAATCCCTTGTAGAACTATGTACAGTATTAAGAACAATTTTACAACAGGGAAATCCAGAGTCAAGGCCTGAAAACAGGCAGCAGGCTGTACTATAAAGAGTTGAGCTAATCATATTAGCAAACAGTCGGTTCCTTACCCTCAAACATTCAAACAAACACACGCTGTCTTAGCATATACCTAGATAGCTATTAGACAAGGCAGGGCAAATACAGAAAGGCAGCACAGGACAGAGCAAACACAGCAAGTGAGCACAAGGCTGAAGAGAGGAAGTGATGAAGGAGACTTCTTATAGGTTGCATGGACACTGGGGGAACCAATTAGGCTTCTTCCTAGACAGAAGACACAAACAACTTCCCAAACAAAAGAAAACACAGAAGTAATACCAAACAGGACATTATTGGGAGGAAACCAGAGTAAACCCACACAAGCACAGGGAGAACATACAAACTCCACACAGAATGGCCCCTGGATCTTCTTGTAGTGAGAAAACAGTGCTAACCACTAGGCCACCGTACTGCCCCCAGTGTAATTTTAAAACCTTTTTTTAGTGTTTTTTTTACTTTAATTTGAGACTTGAGTACATTTTGGATGGATTCCTCTTTTAGTAAAGATTTTGACATTAACTATA
Source organism: Hemibagrus wyckioides (assembly GCF_019097595.1). Taxonomy (NCBI): domain Eukaryota; kingdom Metazoa; phylum Chordata; class Actinopteri; order Siluriformes; family Bagridae; genus Hemibagrus; species Hemibagrus wyckioides. Next base: position 38,305 of record NW_026690778.1, on the reverse strand, counting down.
ATTTTTAAAGTCTACTTTAAATTATAGTTTTTTAAACTTTTTTTTTTAACTATACTTTTTTTAAAAAATACGTTCTGACCACATCCTACATATTCCTCAGACTTTACCACTGTATCTGCTGATGCTGATTGGACACTGCAAGGCTCCCAGGCTGAGACCCGCCCAAAGTGACATCATCACCCAGGGTCACGTTTGGCACATGTGTCTGCTGTTGAGACATGGTGCCATTATGCAGGTGCAGCCTGTAGATCTCCCAGTGCTACTGTAAATACACAAAGAACATCAACTGTCAAAATACACTCGTTGTGTGTAGTACCCTATACTACAAATGGGTAGGGTTTCTCTTTGCTCTCAAAACAGCCTTCCATGGTAGATTCTGTTCCATGTTGATGTGACTGCATCATGTAATTCCTGCAGGTCCTTCAGGTGCATGCTGTGAATCTCCTGTTCTACTACATCCAAGTCCACATTCTACTGGATTCAGATCTGGTGACTAAAAACCAATAAAGAACCCTGAACTCATTGCCATGCTCATGAAACCAGTTTGAGACAACTTTAACTTTCGGAGGCTGTGGCATTTAAGCAGCCCAGCAGGCCCAATGTGCCATAAAAACATTTCCCACACCGTTGCACCACCTCCACCAGCCTGGACTGTTTTAAATAGTAGATTATAGAAATGATTTTAAACCTCTCTTTTCTCTCTTGAAGTGAACATGATTGCATGTAGCCAGTTCACCTGATTGCATGTTTTGGGGAGCAGGGAGGAGGAAGAAACTGACACAAACATGATCATGTAGATCATGTAGAATGGGATTACATTTTTTTATGTGCTACAGAAATTTGGTTTTGGCAACACATTCATTTCATGGATTAAAATTTTATATTCCTTCCCAGTCTCCTCAGTTTGGACAAATGGAGTATCTTCCTCTTATTTCCCCTTGAAACGCGGCACAAGACAGGGCTGCCCACTTTCACCTTTGCTTTTTGCATTGGTAATTGAACCCTTAGCAATTGCCATTCATACTGAACAATTGGGAGAGCTGGTACAGTTCACAAAATCTCAGAATGATTTTGCTCGCTGGTCAGCTCTCCCCATTTCTCTGGCTGGTTGTTTAAACTCAGTAAAGATGAACATTATGCCTAGATTTCTGTATTTATTTCAGTGTGTTCCAATTTTTATATCTAAAACTTTCTTTAAGACTTTAAAACAACACATCTCATCTTTTATTTGGAACAAATGACCAGCCAGAATCCCCGGGGAAATACTTTAAAAACCAAATTGCCCTTCAAAATTTCTTATTTTACAACTGGGTGACAAATATACAATCTACACTGTTCTGGTTTCAGAGTCATTTCGGACTCTGTGATTGGGTCCCAGATTGAGTCAGTGTTGAAGAGGGTTCTTGCTCCCCAGTCTCACCATCCTGACCAGCTGCACTACTGTGTGGTCCTCTTACTGCCATCTCACGTTTTCCTAACAGTAATTCCATTGTCCGGCAATTATTTGTACAGTTGTCAATGATATCTACATTGAAAATATTTTTCCTAGCTTTTCTAACACAAAAATTCCCCCTTCTGTTCATGTTTTTAGATATTTTCAGTTCCAAAACTTTGTAAAAAAGTCATTTCCCAACTTTTCGAATCTTCCACAAAAATCCCATCTAGATCAAATTCTTGAAGTACCTTTAGATAAAATCGAAGTATTGTCTACTCTATACAGGCTGATCTCCTCTATTTCTACATTTAAAATGTTTAAGGTAAGGCTTAACCCTTGTATTTACCTCCCATTTATTATAAACTTATTCTCTCCGCATGCCAAATTGACCAGGTCACCATTTTTTTTTGTTTTGTTTTTTTGAAAGTTTGCATTTCCTTACAACTCTTAATAATTATCCACAACACTTCTTTTTTTCTTTCACACAGATTTTGTTTTACATTATGTGTTATTTTCATTTTAGATTATGCATTATTAAAAACAAACTGGTCCTGAAAAACACTGGTAGCTGTGGTTGCTAGAACTTTCCAAAAATTATTGTTACTGTTTATATATATATATATACAGTATATCACTCATGGGATCAATAAAGTCTATCTATCTATCTATCTATCTATCTATCTATCTATCTATCTATCTATCTATCTATCGTGTTTCTAGTCTCTTGTATCATTATTCTTTTATTATTATAAAAGTTCAATAAACAGGTTCCGCAAAAGAAAAAAAAACAGAAAATGACTGAAATAAAGGAATGAACGTTACATAGTATTATTGGAATCTCCTTCAGTAGGTGGAGAGAGATGATTGGCTGTGGCGACCCCTGAAGGGAAAAGCCTGTCATCATAATACACACAAATAATCTCATCTCATCTCATCTCATCTGTTGTGCATTAATCACTAAAGTTAAAAGTAAAAGGTAATGTAAGAATGGAGTATTTAAAACCTTTTATATTCTTATACACAAATGCCTGACAAGATTTCGTATCTTGCAGTGCCTTCTGCTGCCCTCTCCATACCACCTGAGTTCTTTCAGAGAGAACTTGCATCTACCAAGCAACAGGTGGAGGAGAAAAGACTGCAGAAACGTAAGAGCCCTGAAGCTCACCATCAGCTGATCATCAGCGTCTCTCTTCCCTCTATTATGGACATGTACTCCACATGCTGCATCCATGAAGCAAACAGCATTGTGGACGACCCCACACACCCCTCACACACACTCTTCACCCTTCTGCCATCCGGAAAGAGGTACTGAAGCATTCAGACCCACACAACCAGACTGTTGAACAACACACACACACACATATTTCTTGTTCACATGTACACGTCACTTTAATATTTGTATCTCTTTGCACTCACGGTCAAACACTATTCTTTTGTGTCAGCGTTATGTGTCTCGTTTGTCTGCACTGTCTTATCTTGTCATCCTGTGCACTTATGTTGTATGTTTAGTTTCTAAAGAATGCACCTTGTAGTATAGTTGTATACTTGTAGTATAGGACCTCTGGTTCAGGAGGAACGTTGTTTCATTTCACCGTGTACTGCATCAGCTATATATGGTAATAAAGCTTCTTTGACTTTTGACCATGTCGGACGCCCGTGTAGGTTTTGTAAGATGGAACTAAAGCAGGGTCCGAACAGTCCACATATACACTACCAGTCAAAAGTTTGGACACTCCTTCTAATTCCATGGTCTTTCCTGATGTTTATTTCTTTCTACATTGTAAAACAATGCTGAAGGTGGCCGAAATCCAGAATAATGTCCTTTGAACAGATGCTATTGAGACATGTCTGCTACTGATGCTCTGTAAAGCCTTCATAACGGCTCTAATCTGAGGTGCTGTTAATTGGTGATTTCTGAGGCTGGTAACTCTAAATGAACTTCTCCTCTGCAGCAGAGGTAAGTTTTGGTCTTGCTTTACTGGGATGGTCTTCATGTGAGCCAGTTTCATCATGGTGCTTGATGGGTTTTGCAAATGCACTTGACAATACTGTTCTTGCAAGAACTATTCCAGAACACCTGACCTTCGTGTCTTAAAATAACAACTGACTGTTTTTTGTTGTCGTTACATATGGATTACTTAAGTCCATGTGTGTTATTTCATAGTTTTGAAATCTCCAGTATTGTTCTAGGATGTAGAAAATAAATCCCTAAACAAAAAACATTGAATTAAAAGGTGTGTCCAAACTTTTGACTGGAAGTGTACACACAGACTTTTCTATATATTTTCAGATAGAATTTGTATTTATTTTTAGATATATTTTGTATATATTTTGTCTTTATTTTAATGTGTATTAAATTAATTAGTGTTTAAAGTTTGCAATAATATGTATATATGTGTGTGTGCAGTCTCTGGTGTGTGTTTTTTCACATTTTTTGTGTCTTTTGTTTCGATTGCTCTTTAGTGTTAAAAATGTCAAATAAATAAATTGATTGATAAACACTGATTTCTTTGTTGTTGTGTCTCTATTTACAGAATTCATTATATATTATTCATAAATGTGTGTTTACATAAACTCTTTCATGAACTGCATGCTGTCTTTGTGCTTATAGTTCACAAAGCCGTATGCAGCATTTTTTTGTAGCATTGCAGCAATTTTCACTCAGTTAAAAAATTTCATTCATTTGCACTGAGTGGGATTCGAACCCCGTTCCTGACAAACGTTTTAATTAATTTAAATTGGCTGTGACATGAATTTACCACCTGGGACAGCAGCAGAAAAGCTTCAATTTCCAGTTTTCCAAGCTTCCAGTTTTGTAATAATTCAAGAGTGTGTATGTTACACAGACAATCTCTAAATAATTTAAAAGCCCAATTTGTTGTTCAATATTGTTTTAGGCTTTATATTGCAAAAGTTAAATGGTAATGACTATTAGGCTCTGTGGCGTTATAGTTTGCTTGAGTTTTCACTGATTTTATTTAAATTCATTTTGGGATAGTTATTTCCTTTGCTATAAATCTTTATGAATAAAAATAAACAATAAACAACAATTCAAGAGTCTGTACATTGTTATAATATGCTATGTTACAAAGGTGTAGGTTACACAGGCAATCTATATTATTAAATAACTGCATATGGATTAAAAAACACTCAGATTTATACATGAATTTATACATTTCTATTTTCTACACTGCAGGGTTAGCTGATGTTTATTCAGATAAATAATACAAAGAATAAATAAACAGTAAGTTGATAAATAAAATAAAATAAAATAAAAAGTAAGTAGATAAATAAGAGAAAGAAAGAAAGAAAGAAAGAAAGAAAGAAAGAAAGAAAAGAATGAATGATTTTCCCTAATGAAGTTTAAAGCATTAACCAACTCTTTATTAAAACATTTAGTGTTATGGAAAAGAACCATAATGACAGATATTCACACATTTATAGTCTGTAGGAAATAAAAAGCTATAATGCATCACATGAAAGTAAAAGTAAAAATAACTGTAAGGACGGTTGAGAATGAACTCATTTCTGTATCCAATAAAGCGGTCATGTCACGGTACAAAAACGAAAGACTCGAACCCGAAGACTCGAAAGGTGAACTAATCTTTTCTGTTTACTGATCTTATGCGATGTTGCGCATGCGCGGTGAACACAAAATGAACAAATCAATCCCAGAGACGACTCGATGTTCTCGAGTCATGGGAAAGATTCGTTCAAAATGAACGACACATCGCTAGTCTTAAGCAAGTGAGAAGATGGGCGATTCCACACAGCTACATGTAATCCATATCAATGTATACGTTAGTTAGATGCCCTTATTGTCCAAGGAATCAGGTATAATATGTCTAAAATGGTTGTTAAATGACCCCAGTTGTTTTGTGTAGGTGTGGAGGACATGGTGCTTTCTAGAGGAGCAGAGTGCTGGGGTTGTGCTTACAGAGACTGAGTGGATGCTGTGACCACAGGCACAGTTTAGGACACACACTGACCCAAACTCCCCATCCTGAGACTTTGGAAGAGATCTGTATTTATTAGTTTTAAACTATGTGCAGCAAATTGTGGAAAAAATTTTTAAAAAAGTTTTAATTACATTTATAGCATCATTTTGCAATGCATTTAACCCTAAATCCTTCTGCAGCTTTTATGGTGGCATGCAACTCCATAATGATGTTGATCTGTCTCTAACACACAGACATAAATAAAGAGTCTAGAAATCATTTCTAATTTAAAGAGTTGTTTTGAGCTTGACTCTGACAAGAAGCCATTGTTAATATGAATAAACAGCTCTCTCTCTCTCTCTCTCTCTCTCTCTGGCCTTAATATGAAACAGTAACACTCACCGCTTTAATAAAACTTTATTTTATTTCTTTCTTTTTTTCAACATAGGACAGAACTAGCAGTAACAGCCCTTGACACAGAATTACAAAAACTTAAAAAAACTTATTATAAATGATAAAACTACTGCAATGGGCAGAAACAGAAGTGCAGAGTCAAATACTTTAAAAACATTATGCAAAAAAAACAAACCAACAACTGTATTTTATATATCAAACATGTAGATCTTGTATAAGCAAGAACACTGCTGTAATGGCAGCCCTGAACATTCAGACTAAAGCTTTTATCTTTCCTGGTTTCTGGAATGGCCATGTCCTGATTAGTGCATGTGTCCGTCTCTGATCCTGCAGCCCCTGACCCTGTATCTGAGCCTGAATCTGACTGACCAGACCCTGTATCTGACTGACCTCAGCCTGTATCTGATCCTGTATCTGACTGACCTGAGCGTGTATCTGACGCTGTATCTGACTGACCTGAGCGTGTATCTGACGCTGTATCTGACTGACCTGAGCCTGTATCTGACCCTGTATCTGACTGACCTGAGCCTGTATCTGACCCTGTATCTGACTGACCTGAGCCTGTATCTGATTGACCTGACCCTATATCTGACTGATCTGAGCCTGTATCTGACTGACCTGAGCCTGTATCTGAGCCTGTATCTGATTGACCTGAGCCTGTATCTGATTGACCTGAGCCTGTATCTGATTGACCTGAGCCTGTATCTGACCCTGTATCTGATTGACCTGAGCCTATATCTGACCCTGTATCTGACTGACCTGAGCCTGTATCTGACCCTGTATCTGACTGACCTGAGCCTGTATCTGACTGATCTGAGCCTGTATCTGACCCTGTATCTAACTGACCTGAGCCTGTATCTGACCCTGTATCTGATTGACCTGAGCCTATATCTGACCCTGTATCTGACTGACCTGAGCCTGTATCTGACCCTGTATCTGACTGACCTGAGCCTGTATCTGACTGATCTGAGCCTGTATCTGACCCTGTATCTAACTGACCTGAGCCTGTATCTGACCCTGTATCCGACTGACCTGAGCCTGTATTTGACCCTGTATCTGGCTGACCTGAACCTGTGGACATGGTGATACAGGACTCTGATTAAGAGTCTGGGTTAATACAGAGATCAGAGTAAACACAAAGTGAATGACATTACTTTAAAGCTCTACATTTCATCATGATGAAACTGAACACATGAGCTTAGTGCTGTTAGCGCACTACTCTACTGTTTGAGCAACAATAATGTTATGCTATGATGCTAATGATTGTACAATGATACACTTGTCCAGTTCATTAAAATACTCTTTAGCATAATAACAGGAAGTTTGACACGATACTACAATAGACACACATTTAAGAAACGGATTAATTAAATCTTCTCACTTGATTAAGACAGGTTCAAACACTAACCGGCAGAGTAGCGCGTCAGTGACGTCACTTTACTGATAGGCTGTGATAGGGCAGTAGGTTGAGCAGTGGACCAATGGGGACTTTTATCCCGCCCCCTAATCTGCATAAAATTCTACGCGTGATTTTTGGAATAACAAACACTAGCATGCTGGAAAGAACAAACTAGCATCCTTGTGATTCACGTGTTTTATTTATTTTTACGAGTACGATATTTATGGTGCGGATTTGACGCTATATAAAACATTCAGGGCTGGATTAAACTCTTTCCGGTCTCGAGACCTATTGATAAGGATTAGCCCTAGCCACGCCCCTGGTTACCATGGAAATGTTCTGAACTTACAGAATCAGAACAGTGACGTGGGACTGCTGAAGGGTTGATCATTTCTACTTTGGAGACGGTTCACACTTTCAGACTGAGTTAAGAGAGATTTTTGTGTCTTCAAACTGACAAGTGTTTAAAATTCTAATTTAATGATCTAAATGAAAACATTATCCATTTAGTCAAAGTAGCTCTTAAAGGAAAACAGGTTGGAGAGTCCTGTTCTATAAAGTTCTGCTGTTGTTGTGTAGATTTGTAGCAGTTCAGTGAAGATGATGGCAACAAAGGTGATGAGAAAACACGTTAAGGTTTTTGTTCTAGTTCTCCTTTTTTATTATCGTCCTTTTAACACGTAGTTTCTCCCTAATACTAATTTAGCTAACATTAGCTAGTTCAGGCTAGCTACACACGAGCTAGTAGCAGAGACTGCGCCTTGTGCACTAGAAATGTACAGATTTCTGCTTCCTAAAGATACTGTGACAGACACTAATGTTAGTGGATCGATCCCTGATTCTCGTCCGGCACCAAGACCGTGCTTCTGCTCCCCATGTAGGGTTTTAGTCCTGCATATGCCATGAGAAAGACAGTGTATTTCTGACAGAGGGGTTACTGACCGGACAGCGGCACGAGCACGAGACCGTGAGCTGCAAAACTACGTGCCGTGTCCGGTGTGCACATGCATGACATTTAGCAAGAGTTTGTCCAAAAAAGCTGGAGATTAATGATCTGATCAAATCTATTAGTTCAGAAAGCTCCTGTATTGATTGGGTGTACTTCTGTCATGTTGTTGTAGTTTGTACATTTAGACTTCACAACCTTTAGTTCTGATCAGTTTTAATAGCAGCGATTATTAGTTAATAATTACATAATTGATTATTAGTCTCTAGTTAGGGGTTTATTCACTGCTATTCAGGTGTTATTTACCAGCTGTGACTGACGTCATGTGACTGACGGCGTGTGACTGACGTCATGTGACTGAGGGCGTGTTAGGACATGTGACTGAGGGCGTGTGACTGACGTCATGTGACTGAGGGCGTGTTAGGACATGTGACTGAGGGCGTGTTAGGGCATATTTCTACTTTGGAGACGACCACAGGGATCTGGGTTTGGTCCCTGCTTCCAGCGAAGTCTCCCGATTATTACACACACAATGTTAGTTAAATGAATGTGATTTCTATTTCTATGCTCTGTTGCAATCATATGCACAGGCTGTGAACACACTGTGCATTGTACACTGTCTGTGCATATGACATGACATTCATCCTGTGAATCACATTTATACCTGTGCACTGTTATACATGATCACACTGTAACACACACTGCACTGTTATACATGATCACACTGTAACACACACTGCACTGTTATACATGATCACACTAACACACACTGCACTGTTATACATGATCACACTGTAACACACACTGCACTGTTATACATGATCACACTGTAACACACACTGCACTGTTATACATGATCACACTGTAACACACACTGCACTGTTATACATGATCACACTGTAACACACACTGCACTGTTATACATGATCACACTGTAACACACTGCACTGTTATACATGATCACACTGTAACACACACTGCACTGTTATACGTGATCACACTGTAACACACACTGCACTGTTATACGTGATCACACTGTAACACACACTGCACTGTTATACGTGATCACACTGTAACACACACTGCACTGTTATACGTGATCACACTGTAACACACACTGCACTGTTATACATGATCACACTAACACACACTGCACTGTTATACATGATCACACTGTGACACACACTGCACTGTTATACATGATCACACTGTGACACACTGCACTGTTATACATGATCACACTGTAACACACTGCACTGTTATACATGATCACACTGTAACACACACTGCACTGTTATACGTGATCACACTGTAACACACACTGCACTGTTATACGTGATCACACTGTAACACACACTGCACTGTTATACGTGATCACACTGTAACACACACTGCACTGTTATACGTGATCACACTGTAACACACACTGCACTGTTATACATGATCACACTAACACACACTGCACTGTTATACATGATCACACTGTGACACACACTGCACTGTTATACATGATCACACTGTAACACACTGCACTGTTATACATGATCACACTGTAACACACACTGCACTGTTATACATGATCACACTAACACACACTGCACTGTTATACATGATCATACTGTAACACACACTGCACTGTTATACATGATCACACTAACACACACTGCACTGTTATACATGATCACACTGTAACACACACTGCACTGTTATACATGATCACACTGTAACACACACTGCACTGTTATACGTGATCACACTGTAACACACTGCACTGTTATACGTGATCACACTGTAACACACTGCACTGTTATACATGATCACACTGTAACACACACTGCACTGTTATACATGATCACACTGTAACACACACTGCACTGTTATACATGATCACACTGTGACACACACTGCACTGTTATACATGATCACACTGTGACACACTGCACTGTTATACATGATCACACTGTAACACACACTGCACTGTTATACATGATCACACTAACACACTGCACTGTTATACATGATCAGCGATTATTAGTTAATAATTACTTAATTGATTATTAGTCTCTAGTTAGGGGTTTATTCACTGCTATTCAGGTGTTATTTACCAGCTGTGACTGAGGTCATGTGACTGACGGCGTGTGACTGACGTCATGTGACTGAGGGCGTGTTAGGACATGTGACTGAGGGCGTGTTAGGACATGTGACTGAGGGCGTGTGACTGACGTCATGTGACTGAGGGCGTGTTAGGGCATGTTTCTACTTTGGAGACGACCACAGAGATCTGGGTTTGGTCCCTGCTTCCAGCGAAGTCTCCCGATTATTACACACACAATGTTAGTTAAATGAATGTGATTTCTATTTCTATGCTCTAGTTGCAATCATATGCACAGGCTGTGAACACACTGTGCATTGTACACTGTCTGTGCATATGACATGACATTCATCCTGTGAATCACATTTATACCTGTGCACTGTTATACATGATCACACTGTAACACACTGCACTGTTATACATGATCACACTGTAACACACACTGCACTGTTATACATGATCACACTAACACACACTGCACTGTTATACATGATCACACTGTAACACACTGCACTGTTATACATGATCACACTGTAACACACACTGCACTGTTATACATGATCGCACTGTAACACACACTGCACTGTTATACATGATCACACTGTAACACACACTGCACTGTTATACATGATCACACTGTAACACACACTGCACTGTTATACATGATCACACTGTAACACACGCTGCACTGTTATACATGATCACACTGTGACACACACTGCACTGTTATACATGATCATACTGTGACACACACTGCACTGTTATACATGATCACACTGTAACACACTGCACTGTTATGCATGATCACACTAGCACACACTGCACTGTTATACATGATCACACTAACACACACTGCACTGTTATACATGATCACACTGTAACACACGCTGCACTGTTATACATGATCGCACTGTAACACACGCTGCACTGTTATACATGATCGCACTGTAACACACGCTGCACTGTTATACATGATCGCACTGTAACACACACTGCACTGTTATACATGATCGCACTGTAACACACACTGCACTGTTATACATGATCGCACTGTAACACACACTGCACTGTTATACATGATCACACTAACACACACTGCACTGTTATACATGATCACACTAACACACACTGCACTGTTATACATGATCACACTAACACACACTGCACTGTTATACATGATCGCACTGTAACACACACTGCACTGTTATACATGATCACACTAACACACACTGCACTGTTATACATGATCACACTAACACACACTGCACTGTTATACATGATCACACTAACACACACTGCACTGTTATACATGATCACACTAACACACACTGCACTGTTATACATGATCACACTAACACACACTGCACTGTTATACATGATCACACTAACACACACTGCACTGTTATACATGATCACACTAACACACACTGCACTGTTATACATGATCACACTAACACACACTGCACTGTTATACATGATCACACTAACACACACTGCACTGTTATACATGATCACACTGTAACACACTGCACTGTTATACATGATCACACTAACACACACTGCACTGTTATACATGATCACACTAACACACACTGCACTGTTATACATGATCACACTAACACACACTGCACTGTTATACATGATCACACTGTAACACACACTGCACTGTTATACATGATCACACTGTAACACAATGCACTGTTATACATGATCACACTGTAACACACACTGCACTGTTATACATGATCACACTGTAACACACACTGCACTGTTATACATGATCACACTAACACACTGCACTGTTATACATGATCACACTGTAACACACTGCACTGTTATACATGATCACACTGTAACACACTGCACTGTTATACATGATCACACTGTAACACACGCTGCACTGTTATACATGATCACACTAACACACGCTGCACTGTTATACATGATCACACTGTAACACACGCTGCACTGTTATACATGATCACACTGTAACACACGCTGCACTGTTATACATGATCACACTGTAACACACACTGCACTGTTATACATGATCACACTGTAACACACACTGCACTGTTATACATGATCACACTGTAACACACGCTGCACTGTTATACATGATCACACTAACACACACTGCACTGTTATACATGATCACACTGTAACACACACTGCACTGTTATACATGATCACACTGTAACACACACTGCACTGTTATACATGATCACACTAACACACACTGCACTGTTATACATGATCACACTAACACACACTGCACTGTTATACATGATCACACTGTAACACACACTGCACTGTTATACATGATCACACTGTAACACACACTGCACTGTTATACATGATCACACTGTAACACACACTGCACTGTTATACATGATCACACTGTAACACACACTGCACTGTTATACATGATCACACTAACACACACTGCACTGTTATACATGATCACACTAACACACACTGCACTGTTATACATGATCACACTAACACACACTGCACTGTTATACATGATCACACTAACACACACTGCACTGTTATACATGATCACACTAACACACACTGCACTGTTATACATGATCACACTGTAACACACACTGCACTGTTATCCATGATCACACTGTAACACACTGCACTGTTATCCATGATCACACTGTAACACACTGCACTGTTATCCATGATCACACTGTAACACACACTGCACTGTTATACATGATCACACTAACACACGCTGCACTGTTATACATGATCACACTGTAACACACGCTGCACTGTTATACATGATCACACTAACACACACTGCACTGTTATACATGATCACACTAACACACACTGCACTGTTATACATGATCACACTGTGACACACACTGCACTGTTATACATGATCACACTGACACACACTGCACTGTTATACATGATCACACTGTAACACACACTGCACTGTTATACATGATCACACTGTAACACACACTGCACTGTTATACATGATCACACTGTAACACACACTGCACTGTTATACATGATCACACTAACACACTGCACTGTTATACATGATCATACTAACACACTGCACTGTTATACATGATCACACTGTAACACACACTGCACTGTTATACATGATCACACTAACACACTGCACTGTTATACATGATCACACTGTAACACACACTGCACTGTTATACATGATCACACTAACACACTGCACTGTTATACATGATCACACTGTAACACACACTGCACTGTTATACATGATCACACTAACACACTGCACTGTTATACATGATCATACTAACACACTGCACTGTTATACATGATCACACTGTAACACACACTGCACTGTTATACATGATCACACTAACACACTGCACTGTTATACATGATCATACTAACACACTGCACTGTTATACATGATCACACTGTAACACACACTGCACTGTTATACATGATCACACTGTAACACACGCTGCACTGTTATACATGATCACACTGTAACACACGCTGCACTGTTATACATGATCACACTGTAACACACTGCACTGTTATACATGATCACACTGTAACACACACTGCACTGTTATACATGATCACACTAACACACACTGCACTGTTATACATGATCACACTAACACACGCTGCACTGTTATCCATGATCACACTAACACACGCTGCACTGTTATACATGATCACACTGTAACACACGCTGCACTGTTATACATGATCACACTAACACACGCTGCACTGTTATACATGATCACACTAACACACGCTGCACTGTTATACATGATCACACTGTAACACACACTGCACTGTTATACATGATCACACTGTAACACACACTGCACTGTTATACATGATCACACTGTAACACACTGCACTGTTATACATGATCACACTAACACACTGCACTGTTATACATGATCACACTAACACACTGCACTGTTATACATGATCACACTAACACACTGCACTGTTATACATGATCACACTGTAACACACACTGCACTGTTATACATGATCACACTAACACACTGCACTGTTATACATGATCACACTAACACACTGCACTGTTATACATGATCAGCGATTATTAGTTAATAATTACTTAATTGATTATTAGTCTCTAGTTAGGGGTTTATTCACTGCTATTCAGGTGTTATTTACCAGCTGTGACTGAGGTCATGTGACTGACGGCGTGTGACTGACGTCATGTGACTGAGGGCGTGTTAGGACATGTGACTGAGGGCGTGTGACTGACGTCATGTGACTGAGGGCGTGTTAGGGCATGTTTCTACTTTGGAGACGACCACAGAGATCTGGGTTTGGTCCCTGCTTCCAGCGAAGTCTCCCGATTCTTACACACACAATGTTAATTAAATGAATGTGATTTCTATTTCTATGCGCTGTTGCAATCATATGCACAGGCTGTGAACACACTGTGCATTGTACACTGTCTGTGCATATGACATGACATTCATCCTGTGAATCACATTTATACCTGTGCACTGTTATACATGATCACACTGTAACACACACTGCACTGTTATACATGATCACATTGTGACACACACTGCACTGTTATACATGATCACACTGTAACACACACTGCACTGTTATACATGATCACACTGTAACACACACTGCACTGTTATACATGATCACATTGTGACACACACTGCACTGTTATACATGATCACACTGTAACACACACTGCACTGTTATACATGATCACACTGTAACACACACTGCACTGTTATACATGATCACACTGTAACACGCACTGCACTGTTATACATGATCACATTGTGACACACACTGCACTGTTATACATGATCACACTGTGACACACACTGCACTGTTATACATGATCACACTGTAACACACACTGCACTGTTATACATGATCACACTAACACACACTGCACTGTTATACATGATCACACTGTAACACACACTGCACTGTTATACATGATCACACTAACACACTGCACTGTTATACATGATCACACTAACACACTGCACTGTTATACATGATCAGCGATTATTAGTTAATAATTACTTAATTGATTATTAGTCTCTAGTTAGGGGTTTATTCACTGCTATTCAGGTGTTATTTACCAGCTGTGACTGAGGTCATGTGACTGACGGCGTGTGACTGACGTCATGTGACTGAGGGCGTATTAGGACATGTGACTGAGGGCGTGTTAGGACATGTGACTGAGGGCGTGTGACTGACGTCATGTGACTGAGGGCGTGTTAGGGCATGTTTCTACTTTGGAGACGACCACAGAGATCTGGGTTTGGTCCCTGCTTCCAGCGAAGTCTCCCGATTATTACACACACAATGTTAATTAAATGAATGTGATTTCTATTTCTATGCTCTGTTGCAATCATATGCACAGGCTGTGAACACACTGTGCATTGTACACTGTCTGTGCATATGACATGACATTCATCCTGTGAATCACATTTATACCTGTGCACTGTTATACATGATCACACTGTAACACACTGCACTGTTATACATGATCACACTGTAACACACTGCACTGTTATACATGATCACACTGTAACACACACTGCACTGTTATACATGATCACACTGTAACACACACTGCACTGTTATACATGATCACACTGTAACACACACTGCACTGTTATACATGATCACACTGTAACACACACTGCACTGTTATACATGATCACACTGTAACACACGCTGCACTGTTATACATGATCACACTGTAACACACACTGCACTGTTATACATGATCACACTAACACACACTGCACTGTTATACATGATCACACTAACACACTGCACTGTTATACATGATCACACTGTAACACACGCTGCACTGTTATACATGATCACACTGTAACACACGCTGCACTGTGATACATGATCACACTGTAACACACGCTGCACTGTTATACATGATCACACTGTAACACACGCTGCACTGTTATACATGATCACACTAACACACGCTGCACTGTTATACATGATCACACTGTAACACACGCTGCACTGTTATACATGATCACACTGTAACACACGCTGCACTGTTATACATGATCACACTAACACACGCTGCACTGTTATACATGATCACACTGTAACACACGCTGCACTGTTATACATGATCACACTGTAACACACACTGCACTGTTATACATGATCACACTAACACACACTGCACTGTTATACATGATCACACTAACACACACTGCACTGTTATACATGATCACACTGTAACACACTGCACTGTTATACATGATCACACTAACACACACTGCACTGTTATACATGATCACACTAACACACACTGCACTGTTATACATGATCACACTGTAACACACACTGCACTGTTATACATGATCACACTGTAACACACACTGCACTGTTATACATGATCACACTGTAACACACGCTGCACTGTTATACATGATCGCACTGTAACACACGCTGCACTGTTATACATGATCGCACTGTAACACACGCTGCACTGTTATACATGATCGCACTGTAACACACGCTGCACTGTTATACATGATCGCACTGTAACACACACTGCACTGTTATACATGATCGCACTAACACACACTGCACTGTTATACATGATCACACTAACACACACTGCACTGTTATACATGATCACACTAACACACACTGCACTGTTATACATGATCACACTAACACACACTGCACTGTTATACATGATCGCACTGTAACACACACTGCACTGTTATACATGATCACACTAACACACACTGCACTGTTATACATGATCACACTAACACACACTGCACTGTTATACATGATCACACTAACACACACTGCACTGTTATACATGATCACACTAACACACACTGCACTGTTATACATGATCACACTAACACACACTGCACTGTTATACATGATCACACTAACACACACTGCACTGTTATACATGATCACACTAACACACACTGCACTGTTATACATGATCACACTAACACACACTGCACTGTTATACATGATCACACTAACACACACTGCACTGTTATACATGATCACACTAACACACACTGCACTGTTATACATGATCACACTGTAACACACTGCACTGTTATACATGATCACACTAACACACACTGCACTGTTATACATGATCACACTAACACACACTGCACTGTTATACATGATCACACTAACACACACTGCACTGTTATACATGATCACACTGTAACACACACTGCACTGTTATACATGATCACACTGTAACACAATGCACTGTTATACATGATCACACTGTAACACACACTGCACTGTTATACATGATCACACTGTAACACACACTGCACTGTTATACATGATCACACTAACACACACTGCACTGTTATACATGATCACACTGTAACACACTGCACTGTTATACATGATCACACTGTAACACACTGCACTGTTATACATGATCACACTGTAACACACTGCACTGTTATACATGATCACACTAACACACGCTGCACTGTTATACATGATCACACTGTAACACACGCTGCACTGTTATACATGATCACACTGTAACACACGCTGCACTGTTATACATGATCACACTGTAACACACACTGCACTGTTATACATGATCACACTGTAACACACACTGCACTGTTATACATGATCACACTGTAACACACACTGCACTGTTATACATGATCACACTGTAACACACACTGCACTGTTATACATGATCACACTGTAACACACACTGCACTGTTATACATGATCACACTGTAACACACACTGCACTGTTATACATGATCACACTGTAACACACACTGCACTGTTATACATGATCACACTGTAACACACACTGCACTGTTATACATGATCACACTGTAACACACACTGCACTGTTATACATGATCACACTGTAACACACACTGCACTGTTATACATGATCACACTGTAACACACACTGCACTGTTATACATGATCACACTGTAACACACACTGCACTGTTATACATGATCACACTAACACACACTGCACTGTTATACATGATCACACTAACACACACTGCACTGTTATACATGATCACACTAACACACACTGCACTGTTATACATGATCACACTAACACACACTGCACTGTTATACATGATCACACTAACACACACTGCACTGTTATACATGATCACACTAACACACACTGCACTGTTATACATGATCACACTGTAACACACACTGCACTGTTATCCATGATCACACTGTAACACACTGCACTGTTATCCATGATCACACTGTAACACACGCTGCACTGTTATCCATGATCACACTGTAACACACGCTGCACTGTTATACATGATCACACTAACACACGCTGCACTGTTATACATGATCACACTGTAACACACGCTGCACTGTTATACATGATCACACTAACACACACTGCACTGTTATACATGATCACACTAACACACACTGCACTGTTATACATGATCACACTGTGACACACACTGCACTGTTATACATGATCACACTGACACACACTGCACTGTTATACATGATCACACTGTAACACACACTGCACTGTTATACATGATCACACTGTAACACACACTGCACTGTTATACATGATCACACTGTAACACACACTGCACTGTTATACATGATCACACTGTAACACACTGCACTGTTATACATGATCACACTAACACACTGCACTGTTATACATGATCACACTGTAACACACACTGCACTGTTATACATGATCACACTAACACACTGCACTGTTATACATGATCATACTAACACACTGCACTGTTATACATGATCACACTGTAACACACACTGCACTGTTATACATGATCACACTAACACACTGCACTGTTATACATGATCACACTGTAACACACACTGCACTGTTATACATGATCACACTAACACACTGCACTGTTATACATGATCATACTAACACACTGCACTGTTATACATGATCACACTGTAACACACACTGCACTGTTATACATGATCACACTAACACACTGCACTGTTATACATGATCATACTAACACACTGCACTGTTATACATGATCACACTGTAACACACACTGCACTGTTATACATGATCACACTGTAACACACGCTGCACTGTTATACATGATCACACTGTAACACACGCTGCACTGTTATACATGATCACACTGTAACACACTGCACTGTTATACATGATCACACTGTAACACACACTGCACTGTTATACATGATCACACTAACACACACTGCACTGTTATACATGATCACACTAACACACGCTGCACTGTTATCCATGATCACACTGTAACACACGCTGCACTGTTATCCATGATCACACTAACACACGCTGCACTGTTATACATGATCACACTGTAACACACGCTGCACTGTTATACATGATCACACTAACACACGCTGCACTGTTATACATGATCACACTAACACACGCTGCACTGTTATACATGATCACACTGTAACACACACTGCACTGTTATACATGATCACACTGTAACACACACTGCACTGTTATACATGATCACACTGTAACACACTGCACTGTTATACATGATCACACTAACACACTGCACTGTTATACATGATCACACTAACACACTGCACTGTTATACATGATCACACTAACAAACTGCAATGTTATACATGATCACACTAACACACTGCACTGTTATACATGATCACACTGTAACACACACTGCACTGTTATACATGATCAC
This sequence comes from Hemibagrus wyckioides, assembly GCF_019097595.1. NCBI lineage: Eukaryota > Metazoa > Chordata > Actinopteri > Siluriformes > Bagridae > Hemibagrus > Hemibagrus wyckioides. Next base: position 18,318 of record NW_026690778.1, on the reverse strand, counting down.
ACTAACACACTGCACTGTTATACATGATCACACTAACACACTGCACTGTTATACATGATCAGCGATTATTAGTTAATAATTACTTAATTGATTATTAGTCTCTAGTTAGGGGTTTATTCACTGCTATTCAGGTGTTATTTACCAGCTGTGACTGAGGTCATGTGACTGACGGCGTGTGACTGACGTCATGTGACTGAGGGCGTGTTAGGACATGTGACTGAGGGCGTGTGACTGACGTCATGTGACTGAGGGCGTGTTAGGGCATGTTTCTACTTTGGAGACGACCACAGAGATCTGGGTTTGGTCCCTGCTTCCAGCGAAGTCTCCCGATTCTTACACACACAATGTTAATTAAATGAATGTGATTTCTATTTCTATGCGCTGTTGCAATCATATGCACAGGCTGTGAACACACTGTGCATTGTACACTGTCTGTGCATATGACATGACATTCATCCTGTGAATCACATTTATACCTGTGCACTGTTATACATGATCACACTGTAACACACACTGCACTGTTATACATGATCACATTGTGACACACACTGCACTGTTATACATGATCACACTGTAACACACACTGCACTGTTATACATGATCACACTGTAACACACACTGCACTGTTATACATGATCACACTGTAACACACACTGCACTGTTATACATGATCACATTGTGACACACACTGCACTGTTATACATGATCACACTGTGACACACACTGCACTGTTATACATGATCACACTGTAACACACACTGCACTGTTATACATGATCACACTAACACACACTGCACTGTTATACATGATCACACTGTAACACATACTGCACTGTTATACATGATCACACTAACACACTGCACTGTTATACATGATCAGCGATTATTAGTTAATAATTACTTAATTGATTATTAGTCTCTAGTTAGGGGTTTATTCACTGCTATTCAGGTGTTATTTACCAGCTGTGACTGAGGTCATGTGACTGACGGCGTGTGACTGACGTCATGTGACTGAGGGCGTGTTAGGACATGTGACTGAGGGCGTGTTAGGACGTGACTGAGGGCGTGTGACTGACGTCATGTGACTGAGGGCGTGTTAGGGCATGTTTCTACTTTGGAGACGACCACAGAGATCTGGGTTTGGTCCCTGCTTCCAGCGAAGTCTCCCGATTATTACACACACAATGTTAATTAAATGAATGTGATTTCTATTTCTATGCTCTGTTGCAATCATATGCACAGGCTGTGAACACACTGTGCATTGTACACTGTCTGTGCATATGACATGACATTCATCCTGTGAATCACATTTATACCTGTGCACTGTTATACATGATCACACTGTAACACACTGCACTGTTATACATGATCACACTGTAACACACTGCACTGTTATACATGATCACACTGTAACACACACTGCACTGTTATACATGATCACACTGTAACACACACTGCACTGTTATACATGATCACACTGTAACACACACTGCACTGTTATACATGATCACACTGTAACACACACTGCACTGTTATACATGATCACACTGTAACACACGCTGCACTGTTATACATGATCACACTGTAACACACACTGCACTGTTATACATGATCACACTAACACACACTGCACTGTTATACATGATCACACTAACACACTGCACTGTTATACATGATCACACTGTAACACACGCTGCACTGTTATACATGATCACACTGTAACACACGCTGCACTGTGATACATGATCACACTGTAACACACGCTGCACTGTTATACATGATCACACTGTAACACACGCTGCACTGTTATACATGATCACACTAACACACGCTGCACTGTTATACATGATCACACTGTAACACACGCTGCACTGTTATACATGATCACACTGTAACACACGCTGCACTGTTATACATGATCACACTAACACACGCTGCACTGTTATACATGATCACACTGTAACACACGCTGCACTGTTATACATGATCACACTGTAACACACACTGCACTGTTATACATGATCACACTAACACACACTGCACTGTTATACATGATCACACTAACACACACTGCACTGTTATACATGATCACACTGTAACACACTGCACTGTTATACATGATCACACTAACACACACTGCACTGTTATACATGATCACACTAACACACACTGCACTGTTATACATGATCACACTGTAACACACACTGCACTGTTATACATGATCACACTGTAACACACACTGCACTGTTATACATGATCACACTGTAACACACTGCACTGTTATCCATGATCACACTAACACACTGCACTGTTATACATGATCACACTGTAACACATACTGCACTGTTATACATGATCACACTAACACACACTGCACTGTTATACATGATCACACTGTAACACACACTGCACTGTTATACATGATCACACTGTAACACACTGCACTGTTATACATGATCACACTGTAACACACTGCACTGTTATACATGATCACACTAACACACTGCACTGTTATACATGATCACACTGTAACACACACTGCACTGTTATACATGATCACACTAACACACTGCACTGTTATACATGATCACACTAACACACTGCACTGTTATACATGATCACACTGTGACACACTGCACTGTTATACATGATCACACTGTAACACACACTGCACTGTTATACATGATCACACTGTAACACACACTGCACTGTTATACATGATCACACTGTAACACACACTGCACTGTTATACATGATCACACTGTAACACACTGCACTGTTATCCATGATCACACTAACACGCTGCACTGTTATACATGATCACACTGTAACACACTGCACTGTTATACATGATCACACTGTAACACACTGCACTGTTATACATGATCACACTGTAACACACGCTGCACTGTTATACATGATCACACTGTAACACACACTGCACTGTTATACATGATCACACTGTAACACACTGCACTGTTATACATGATCACACTGTAACACACTGCACTGTTATACATGATCACACTAACACACTGCACTGTTATACATGATCACACTGTAACACACACTGCACTGTTATACATGATCACACTAACACGCTGCACTGTTATACATGATCACACTGTAACACACTGCACTGTTATACATGATCACACTGTAACACACTGCACTGTTATACATGATCACACTGTAACACACACTGCACTGTTATACATGATCACACTGTAACACACACTGCACTGTTATACATGATCACACTGTAACACACTGCACTGTTATCCATGATCACACTAACACACTGCACTGTTATACATGATCACACTGTAACACACACTGCACTGTTATACATGATCACACTAACACACTGCACTGTTATACATGATCACACTGTAACACACACTGCACTGTTATACATGATCACACTAACACACTGCACTGTTATACATGATCACACTAACACACACTGCACTGTTATACATGATCACACTGTAACACACACTGCACTGTTATACATGATCACACTGTAACACACTGCACTGTTATACATGATCACACTAACACACTGCACTGTTATACATGATCACACTGTAACACACACTGCACTGTTATACATGATCACACTAACACACTGCACTGTTATACATGATCACACTGTAACACACACTGCACTGTTATACATGATCACACTAACACACACTGCACTGTTATACATGATCACACTAACACATACTGCACTGTTATACATGATCACACTAACACACTGCACTGTTATACATGATCAGCGATTATTAGTTAATAATTACTTAATTGATTATTAGTCTCTAGTTAGGGGTTTATTCACTGCTATTCAGGTGTTATTTACCAGCTGTGACTGAGGTCATGTGACTGACGGCGTGTGACTGACGTCATGTGACTGAGGGCGTGTTAGGACATGTGACTGAGGGCGTGTTAGGACATGTGACTGAGGGCATGTGACTGACGTCATGTGACTGAGGGCGTGTTAGGACATGTGACTGAGGGCGTGTTAGGACATGTGACTGAGGGCATGTGACTGACGTCATGTGACTGAGGGCGTGTTAGGACATGTGACGGAGGGCGTGTTAGGGCATGTTTCTACTTTGGAGACGACCACAGAGATCTGGGTTTGGTCCCTGCTTCCAGCGAAGTCTCCCGATTATTACACACACAATGTTAGTTAAATGAATGTGATTTCTATTTCTATGCGCTGTTGCAATCATATGCACAGGCTGTGAACACACTGTGCATTGTACACTGTCTGTGCATATGACATGACATTCATCCTGTGAATCACATTTATACCTGTGCACTGTTATACATGATCACACTAACACACACTGCACTGTTATACATGATCACACTAACACACACTGCACTGTTATACATGATCAAACTAACACACACTGCACTGTTATACATGATCACACTGTAACACACACTGCACTGTTATACATGATCACACTGTAACACACACTGCACTGTTATACATGATCACACTGTGACACACACTGCACTGTTATACATGATCACACTAACACACTGCACTGTTATACATGATCACACTGTAACACACACTGCACTGTTATACCTGATCACACACTAACACACTGCACTGTTATACATGATCACACACTAACACACTGCACTGTTATACATGATCACACTGTGACACACACTGCACTGTTATACATGATCACACACTAACACACTGCACTGTTATACATGATCACACTGACACACACTGCACTGTTATACATGATCACACTGTAACACACACTGCACTGTTATACATGATCACACTGTAACACACTGCACTGTTATACATGATCACACTGTGACACACACTGCACTGTTATACATGATCACACTGTGACACACACTGCACTGTTATACATGATCACACTGTAACACACACTGCACTGTTATACATGATCACACTGTAACACACTGCACTGTTATACATGATCACACTGTGACACACACTGCACTGTTATACATGATCACACTGTGACACACACTGCACTGTTATACATGATCACACTGTAACACACTGCACTGTTATACATGATCACACTGTGACACACACTGCAGTTATACATGATCACACTGTGACACACACTGCACTGTTATACATGATCACACTGTAACACACTGCACTGTTATAAATGATCACACTGTGACACACTACACTGTTATACATGATCACACTGTAACACACTGCACTGTTATACATGATCACACTGTAACACACTGCACTGTTATACATGATCACACACTAACACACTGCACTGTTATACATGATCACACTGTAACACACACTGCACTGTTATACATGATCACACTGTAACACACACTGCACTGTTATACATGATCACACTGTAACACACACTGCACTGTTATACATGATCACACTGTAACACACACTGCACTGTTATACATGATCACACTGTAACACACTGCACTGTTATACATGATCACACTAACACACACTGCACTGTTATACATGATCACACTGTAACACACACTGCACTGTTATACATGATCACACTGTAACACACACTGCACTGTTATACATGATCAGCGATAATTAGTTAATAATTACTTAATTGATTATTAGTCTCTAGTTAGGGGTTTATTCACTGCTATTCAGGTGTTATTTACCAGCTGTGACTGAGGTCATGTGACTGACGGCGTGTTAGGACATGTGACTGAGGGCGTGTTAGGACATGTGACTGAGGGCATGTGACTGACGTCATGTGACTGACGGCGTGTTAGGACATGTGACTGAGGGCGTGTTAGGACGTGACTGAGGGCATGTGACTGACGTCATGTGACTGAGGGCGTGTTAGGACATGTGACTGAGGGCGTGTTAGGGCATGTTTCTACTTTGGAGACGACCACAGAGATCTGGGTTTGGTCCCTGCTTCCAGCGAAGTCTCCCGATTATTACACACACAATGTTAGTTAAATGAATGTGATTTCTATTTCTATGCGCTGTTGCAATCATATGCACAGGCTGTGAACACACTGTGCATTGTACACTGTCTGTGCATATGGCATGACATTCATCCTGTGAATCACATTTATACCTGTGCACTGTTATACATGATCACACTGTAACACACACTGCACTGTTATACATGATCACACTGTAACACACACTGCACTGTTATACATGATCACACTAACACACACTGCACTGTTATACATGATCACACTGTAACACACACTGCACTGTTATACATGATCACACTGTAACACACACTGCACTGTTATACATGATCACACTGTAACACACACTGCACTGTTATACATGATCACACTAACACACTGCACTGTTATACATGATCACACTAACACACTGCACTGTTATACATGATCACACTAACACACTGCACTGTTATCCATGATCACACTGTAACACACACTGCACTGTTATACATGATCACACTGTAACACACACTGCACTGTTATACATGATCACACTGTAACACACACTGCACTGTTATACATGATCACACTGTAACACACACTGCACTGTTATACATGATCACACTGTAACACACTGCACTGTTATACATGATCACACTAACACACTGCACTGTTATACATGATCACACTAACACACTGCACTGTTATACATGATCACACTAACAAACTGCAATGTTATAAATGATCACACTAACACACTGCACTGTTATACATGATCACACTGTAACACACACTGCACTGTTATACATGATCACACTAACACACTGCACTGTTATACATGATCACACTAACACACTGCACTGTTATACATGATCAGCGATTATTAGTTAATAATTACTTAATTGATTATTAGTCTCTAGTTAGGGGTTTATTCACTGCTATTCAGGTGTTATTTACCAGCTGTGACTGAGGTCATGTGACTGACGGCGTGTGACTGACGTCATGTGACTGAGGGCGTGTTAGGACATGTGACTGAGGGCGTGTGACTGACGTCATGTGACTGAGGGCGTGTTAGGGCATGTTTCTACTTTGGAGACGACCACAGAGATCTGGGTTTGGTCCCTGCTTCCAGCGAAGTCTCCCGATTCTTACACACACAATGTTAATTAAATGAATGTGATTTCTATTTCTATGCGCTGTTGCAATCATATGCACAGGCTGTGAACACACTGTGCATTGTACACTGTCTGTGCATATGACATGACATTCATCCTGTGAATCACATTTATACCTGTGCACTGTTATACATGATCACACTGTAACACACACTGCACTGTTATACATGATCACATTGTGACACACACTGCACTGTTATACATGATCACACTGTAACACACACTGCACTGTTATACATGATCACACTGTGACACACACTGCACTGTTATACATGATCACACTGTAACACACACTGCACTGTTATACATGATCACATTGTGACACACACTGCACTGTTATACATGATCACACTGTGACACACACTGCACTGTTATACATGATCACACTGTAACACACACTGCACTGTTATACATGATCACACTAACACACACTGCACTGTTATACATGATCACACTGTAACACACACTGCACTGTTATACATGATCACACTAACACACTGCACTGTTATACATGATCACACTAACACACTGCACTGTTATACATGATCAGCGATTATTAGTTAATAATTACTTAATTGATTATTAGTCTCTAGTTAGGGGTTTATTCACTGCTATTCAGGTGTTATTTACCAGCTGTGACTGAGGTCATGTGACTGACGGCGTGTGACTGACGTCATGTGACTGAGGGCGTGTTAGGACATGTGACTGAGGGCGTGTTAGGACGTGACTGAGGGCGTGTGACTGACGTCATGTGACTGAGGGCGTGTTAGGGCATGTTTCTACTTTGGAGACGACCACAGAGATCTGGGTTTGGTCCCTGCTTCCAGCGAAGTCTCCCGATTATTACACACACAATGTTAATTAAATGAATGTGATTTCTATTTCTATGCTCTGTTGCAATCATATGCACAGGCTGTGAACACACTGTGCATTGTACACTGTCTGTGCATATGACATGACATTCATCCTGTGAATCACATTTATACCTGTGCACTGTTATACATGATCACACTGTAACACACTGCACTGTTATACATGATCACACTGTAACACACTGCACTGTTATACATGATCACACTGTAACACACACTGCACTGTTATACATGATCACACTGTAACACACACTGCACTGTTATACATGATCACACTGTAACACACACTGCACTGTTATACATGATCACACTGTAACACACACTGCACTGTTATACATGATCACACTGTAACACACGCTGCACTGTTATACATGATCACACTGTAACACACACTGCACTGTTATACATGATCACACTAACACACACTGCACTGTTATACATGATCACACTAACACACTGCACTGTTATACATGATCACACTGTAACACACGCTGCACTGTTATACATGATCACACTGTAACACACGCTGCACTGTGATACATGATCACACTGTAACACACGCTGCACTGTTATACATGATCACACTGTAACACACGCTGCACTGTTATACATGATCACACTAACACACGCTGCACTGTTATACATGATCACACTGTAACACACGCTGCACTGTTATACATGATCACACTGTAACACACGCTGCACTGTTATACATGATCACACTAACACACGCTGCACTGTTATACATGATCACACTGTAACACACGCTGCACTGTTATACATGATCACACTGTAACACACACTGCACTGTTATACATGATCACACTAACACACACTGCACTGTTATACATGATCACACTAACACACACTGCACTGTTATACATGATCACACTGTAACACACTGCACTGTTATACATGATCACACTAACACACACTGCACTGTTATACATGATCACACTAACACACACTGCACTGTTATACATGATCACACTGTAACACACACTGCACTGTTATACATGATCACACTGTAACACACACTGCACTGTTATACATGATCACACTGTAACACACTGCACTGTTATCCATGATCACACTAACACACTGCACTGTTATACATGATCACACTGTAACACATACTGCACTGTTATACATGATCACACTAACACACACTGCACTGTTATACATGATCACACTGTAACACACACTGCACTGTTATACATGATCACACTGTAACACACTGCACTGTTATACATGATCACACTGTAACACACTGCACTGTTATACATGATCACACTAACACACTGCACTGTTATACATGATCACACTGTAACACACACTGCACTGTTATACATGATCACACTAACACACTGCACTGTTATACATGATCACACTAACACACTGCACTGTTATACATGATCACACTGTGACACACTGCACTGTTATACATGATCACACTGTAACACACACTGCACTGTTATACATGATCACACTGTAACACACACTGCACTGTTATACATGATCACACTGTAACACACACTGCACTGTTATACATGATCACACTGTAACACACTGCACTGTTATCCATGATCACACTAACACGCTGCACTGTTATACATGATCACACTGTAACACACTGCACTGTTATACATGATCACACTGTAACACACTGCACTGTTATACATGATCACACTGTAACACACGCTGCACTGTTATACATGATCACACTAACACACACTGCACTGTTATACATGATCACACTGTAACACACACTGCACTGTTATACATGATCACACTGTAACACACACTGCACTGTTATACATGATCACACTGTAACACACGCTGCACTGTTATACATGATCACACTAACACACACTGCACTGTTATACATGATCACACTGTAACACACACTGCACTGTTATACATGATCACACTAACACACTGCACTGTTATACATGATCACACTGTAACACACACTGCACTGTTATACATGATCACACTGTAACACACTGCACTGTTATACATGATCACACTAACACACTGCACTGTTATACATGATCACACTGTAACACACACTGCACTGTTATACATGATCACACTAACACACTGCACTGTTATACATGATCACACTGTAACACACACTGCACTGTTATACATGATCACACTAACACACACTGCACTGTTATACATGATCACACTAACACATACTGCACTGTTATACATGATCACACTAACACACTGCACTGTTATACATGATCAGCGATTATTAGTTAATAATTACTTAATTGATTATTAGTCTCTAGTTAGGGGTTTATTCACTGCTATTCAGGTGTTATTTACCAGCTGTGACTGAGGTCATGTGACTGACGGCGTGTGACTGACGTCATGTGACTGAGGGCGTGTTAGGACATGTGACTGAGGGCGTGTTAGGACATGTGACTGAGGGCATGTGACTGACGTCATGTGACTGAGGGCGTGTTAGGACATGTGACTGAGGGCGTGTTAGGACATGTGACTGAGGGCATGTGACTGACGTCATGTGACTGAGGGCGTGTTAGGACATGTGACGGAGGGCGTGTTAGGGCATGTTTCTACTTTGGAGACGACCACAGAGATCTGGGTTTGGTCCCTGCTTCCAGCGAAGTCTCCCGATTATTACACACACAATGTTAGTTAAATGAATGTGATTTCTATTTCTATGCGCTGTTGCAATCATATGCACAGGCTGTGAACACACTGTGCATTGTACACTGTCTGTGCATATGACATGACATTCATCCTGTGAATCACATTTATACCTGTGCACTGTTATACATGATCACACTAACACACACTGCACTGTTATACATGATCACACTAACACACACTGCACTGTTATACATGATCAAACTAACACACACTGCACTGTTATACATGATCACACTGTAACACACACTGCACTGTTATACATGATCACACTGTAACACACACTGCACTGTTATACATGATCACACTGTGACACACACTGCACTGTTATACATGATCACACTAACACACTGCACTGTTATACATGATCACACTGTAACACACACTGCACTGTTATACCTGATCACACACTAACACACTGCACTGTTATACATGATCACACACTAACACACTGCACTGTTATACATGATCACACTGTGACACACACTGCACTGTTATACATGATCACACACTAACACACTGCACTGTTATACATGATCACACTGACACACACTGCACTGTTATACATGATCACAATGTAACACACACTGCACTGTTATACATGATCACACTGTAACACACTGCACTGTTATACATGATCACACTGTGACACACACTGCACTGTTATACATGATCACACTGTAACACACACTGCACTGTTATACATGATCACACTGTAACACACACTGCACTGTTATACATGATCACACTGTAACACACTGCACTGTTATACATGATCACACTGTGACACACACTGCACTGTTATACATGATCACACTGTGACACACACTGCACTGTTATACATGATCACACTGTAACACACTGCACTGTTATACATGATCACACTGTGACACACACTGCAGTTATACATGATCACACTGTGACACACACTGCACTGTTATACATGATCACACTGTAACACACTGCACTGTTATAAATGATCACACTGTGACACACTACACTGTTATACATGATCACACTGTAACACACTGCACTGTTATACATGATCACACTGTAACACACTGCACTGTTATACATGATCACACACTAACACACTGCACTGTTATACATGATCACACTGTAACACACACTGCACTGTTATACATGATCACACTGTAACACACACTGCACTGTTATACATGATCACACTGTAACACACACTGCACTGTTATACATGATCAGCGATAATTAGTTAATAATTACTTAATTGATTATTAGTCTCTAGTTAGGGGTTTATTCACTGCTATTCAGGTGTTATTTACCAGCTGTGACTGAGGTCATGTGACTGACGGCGTGTTAGGACATGTGACTGAGGGCGTGTTAGGACATGTGACTGAGGGCATGTGACTGACGTCATGTGACTGACGGCGTGTTAGGACATGTGACTGAGGGCGTGTTAGGACGTGACTGAGGGCATGTGACTGACGTCATGTGACTGAGGGCGTGTTAGGACATGTGACTGAGGGCGTGTTAGGGCATGTTTCTACTTTGGAGACGACCACAGAGATCTGGGTTTGGTCCCTGCTTCCAGCGAAGTCTCCCGATTATTACACACACAATGTTAGTTAAATGAATGTGATTTCTATTTCTATGCGCTGTTGCAATCATATGCACAGGCTGTGAACACACTGTGCATTGTACACTGTCTGTGCATATGGCATGACATTCATCCTGTGAATCACATTTATACCTGTGCACTGTTATACATGATCACACTGTAACACACACTGCACTGTTATACATGATCACACTGTAACACACACTGCACTGTTATACATGATCACACTAACACACACTGCACTGTTATACATGATCACACTGTAACACACACTGCACTGTTATACATGATCACACTGTAACACACACTGCACTGTTATACATGATCACACTGTAACACACACTGCACTGTTATACATGATCACACTAACACACTGCACTGTTATACATGATCACACTAACACACTGCACTGTTATACATGATCACACTAACACACTGCACTGTTATCCATGATCACACTGTAACACACACTGCACTGTTATACATGATCACACTGTAACACACACTGCACTGTTATACATGATCACACTGTAACACACACTGCACTGTTATACATGATCACACTGTAACACACACTGCACTGTTATACATGATCACACTGTAACACACTGCACTGTTATACATGATCACACTAACACACTGCACTGTTATACATGATCACACTAACACACTGCACTGTTATACATGATCACACTAACAAACTGCAATGTTATACATGATCACACTAACACACTGCACTGTTATACATGATCACACTGTAACACACACTGCACTGTTATACATGATCACACTAACACACTGCACTGTTATACATGATCACACTAACACACACTGCACTGTTATACATGATCACACACTAACACACTGCACTGTTATACATGATCACACTGTAACACACTGCACACATGCATACATGATCACACTAACACACACTGCACTGTTATACATGATCACACTAACACACTGCACTGTTATACATGATCACACTGTAACACACTGCACTGTTATACATGATCACACTGTAACACACACTGCACTGTTATACATGATCACACTGTGACACACACTGCACTGTTATACATGATCACACTGTAACACACACTGCACACATGCATACATGATCACATTGTGACACACACTGCACTGTTATACATGATCACACTAACACACACTGCACTGTTATACATGATCACACTGTAACACACTGCACTGTTATACATGATCACACTGTAACACACTGCACTGTTGTACATGATCACACACTAACACACTGCACTGTTGTACATGATCACACACTAACACACTGCACTGTTATACATGATCACACTAACACACACTGCACTGTTATACATGATCACACTGTAACACACACTGCACTGTTATACATGATCACACTGTGACACACACTGCACTGTTATACATGATCACACTGTAACACACTGCACTGTTATACATGATCACACTGTAACACACACTGCACTGTTATACATGATCACACTGTAACACACACTGCACTGTTATACATGATCACACTGTAACACACACTGCACTGTTATACATGATCACACTGTAACACACACTGCACTGTTATACATGATCACACTGTAACACACACTGCACTGTTATACATGATCACACTGTAACACACACTGCACTGTTATACATGATCACACTGTAACACACTGCACTGTTATACATGATCACACTGTAACACACACTGCACTGTTATACATGATCACACTGTAACACACTGCACTGTTATACATGATCACACTGTAACACACACTGCACTGTTATACATGATCAGCGATTATTAGTTAATAATTACTTAATTGATTATTAGTCTCTAGTTAGGGGTTTATTCACTGCTATTCAGGTGTTATTTACCAGCTGTGACTGAGGTCATGTGACTGACGGCGTGTTAGGACATGTGACTGAGGGCGTGTTAGGACATGTGACTGAGGGCATGTGACTGACGTCATGTGACTGACGGCGTGTTAGGAAATGTGACTGAGGGCGTGTTAGGACGTGACTGAGGGCATGTGACTGACGTCATGTGACTGAGGGCGTGTTAGGACATGTGACTGAGGGCGTGTTAGGGCATGTTTCTACTTTGGAGACGACCACAGAGATCTGGGTTTGGTCCCTGCTTCCAGCGAAGTCTCCCGATTATTACACACACAATGTTAGTTAAATGAATGTGATTTCTATTTCTATGCGCTGTTGCAATCATATGCACAGGCTGTGAACACACTGTGCATTGTACACTGTCTGTGCATATGGCATGACATTCATCCTGTGAATCACATTTATAAATGTGCACTGTTATACATGATCACACTGTAACACACACTGCACTGTTATACATGATCACACTGTAACACACACTGCACTGTTATACATGATCACACTAACACACACTGCACTGTTATACATGATCACACTGTAACACACACTGCACTGTTATACATGATCACACTGTAACACACACTGCACTGTTATACATGATCACACTGTAACACACACTGCACTGTTATACATGATCACACTAACACACTGCACTGTTATACATGATCACACTAACACACTGCACTGTTATACATGATCACACTAACACACTGCACTGTTATACATGATCACACTGTAACACACACTGCACTGTTATACATGATCACACTAACACACACTGCACTGTTATACATGATCACACTGTAACACACACTGCACTGTTATACATGATCACACTGTAACACACACTGCACTGTTATACATGATCACACTAACACACACTGCACTGTTATACATGATCACACTAACACACACTGCACTGTTATACATGATCACACTGTAACACACACTGCACTGTTATACATGATCACATTGTAACACACACTGCACTGTTATACATGATCACACTGTAACACACACTGCACTGTTATACATGATCACACTGTAACACACACTGCACTGTTATACATGATCACACTGTGACACACACTGCACTGTTATACATGATCACATTGTGACACACACTGCACTGTTATACATGATCACACTGTGACACACACTGCACTGTTATACATGATCACACTAACACACTGCACTGTTATACATGATCACACTGTGACACACACTGCACTGTTATACATGATCACACTGACACACACTGCACTGTTATACATGATCACACTAACACACTGCACTGTTATACATGATCACACTGTAACACACTGCACTGTTATACATGATCACACTGTAACACTACACTGTTATACATGATCACACACTAACACACTGCACTGTTATACATGATCACACACTAACACACTGCACTGTTATACATGATCACACACTAACACACTGCACTGTTATACATGATCACACTGTAACACACTGCACTGTTATACATGATCACACACTAACACACTGCACTGTTATACATGATCACACACTAACACACTGCACTGTTATACATGATCACACTGTAACACACACTGCACTGTTATACATGATCACACTGTAACACGCTGCACTGTTATACATGATCACACTAACACACTGCACTGTTATACATGATCACACAGTAACACACTGCACTGTTATACATGATCACACTAACACACTGCACTGTTATACATGATCAGTGATTATTAGTTAATAATTACTTAATTGATTATTAGTCTCTAGTTAGGGGTTTATTCACTGCTATTCAGGTGTTATTTACCAGCTGTGACTGAGGTCATGTGACTGACGGCGTGTTAGGACATGTGACTGAGGGCGTGTTAGGACATGTGACTGAGGGCATGTGACTGACGTCATGTGACTGACGGCGTGTTAGGACATGTGACTGAGGGCGTGTTAGGACATGTGACTGAGGGCATGTGACTGACGTCATGTGACTGAGGGCGTATTAGGACATGTGACTGAGGGCGTGTTAGGGCATGTTTCTACTTTGGAGACGACCACAGGGATCTGGGTTTGGTCCCTGCTTCCAGCGAAGTCTCCCGATTATTACACACACAATGTTAGTTAAATGAATGTGATTTCTATTTCTATGCTCTGTTGCAATCATATGCACAGGCTGTGAACACACTGTGCATTGTACACTGTCTGTGCATATGACATGACATTCATCCTGTGAATCACATTTATACCTGTGCACTGTTATACATGATCACACTGTAACACACTGCACTGTTATACATGATCACACTGTAACACACACTGCGCTGTTATACATGATCACACTGTAACACACACTGCACTGTTATACATGATCACACTAACACACACTGCACTGTTATACATGATCACACTGTAACACACTGCACTGTTATACATGATCACACTGTAACACACACTGCACTGTTATACATGATCGCACTGTAACACACACTGCACTGTTATACATGATCACACTGTAACACACACTGCACTGTTATACATGATCACACTGTAACACACGCTGCACTGTTATACATGATCACACTGTAACACACACTGCACTGTTATACATGATCACACTGTGACACACACTGCACTGTTATACATGATCACACTGTAACACACTGCACTGTTATACATGATCACACTAACACACACTGCACTGTTATACATGATCACACTAACACACACTGCACTGTTATACATGATCACACTGTAACACACACTGCACTGTTATACATGATCACACTGTAACACACACTGCACTGTTATACATGATCACACTAACACACACTGCACTGTTATACATGATCACACTAACACACACTGCACTGTTATACATGATCACACTGTAACACACACTGCACTGTTATACATGATCACACTGTAACACACTGCACTGTTATACATGATCACACTGTAACACACACTGCACTGTTATACATGATCACACACTAACACACTGCACTGTTATACATGATCACACACTAACACACTGCACTGCTATACATGATCACCGATTATTAGTTAATAATTACTTAATTGATTATTAGTCTCTAGTTAGGGGTTTATTCACTGCTATTCAGGTGTTATTTACCAGCTGTGACTGAGGTCATGTGACTGACGGCGTGTTAGGACATGTGACTGAGGGCGTGTTAGGACATGTGACTGAGGGCATGTGACTGAGGGCATGTGACTGACGGCGTGTTAGGACATGTGACTGAGGGCGTGTTAGGACATGTGACTGAGGGCATGTGACTGTCGTCACGTGACTGAGTGCGTGTTAGGTCATGTGACTGAGGGCGTGTTAGGGCATGGTTCTACTTTGGAGGCGACCACAGTGATCTGGGTTTGGTCCCTGCTTCCGGCGGACTCTCCCGATTATTACACCCACAATGTTAGTTAAATGAATGTGATTTCTAGTCGTATGTAATATTTCACTCGTATCCACACGCTGTGAACACACTGTGCATTGTACACTGTCTGTGCATATGGCATGACATTCATCCTGTGAATCACATTTATACCTGTGCACTGTTATACATGATCACACTGTAACACACACTGCACTGTTATACATGATCACACTGTAACACACACTGCACTGTTATACATGATCACACTAACACACACTGCACTGTTATACATGATCACACTGTAACACACACTGCACTGTTATACATGATCACACTGTAACACACACTGCACTGTTATACATGATCACACTGTAACACACACTGCACTGTTATACATGATCACACTAACACACTGCACTGTTATACATGATCACACTGTAACACACTGCACTGTTATACATGATCACACTGTAACACACACTGCACTGTTATACATGATCACACTGTAACACACACTGCACTGTTATACATGATCACACTGTAACACACACTGCACTGTTATACATGATCACACTGTAACACACACTGCACTGTTATACATGATCACACTGTAACACACTGCACTGTTATACATGATCACACTGTAACACACACTGCACTGTTATACATGATCACACTGTAACACACACTGCACTGTTATACATGATCACACTGTAACACACACTGCACTGTTATACATGA